>NW_025820303.1:1354707-1408119 GCF_002878395.1 Capsicum annuum
TCAGGCCGTAAAGCATTTTGTATTCTATTCTTTTTCAACTATCATCTATATTATTTTCAAGATGTTGAGACTTGAGAGGCATTTATCTGATTCTATATTGATTGCAATGGAGAATACTGGTCTTTCGTGTTCTCTTCTTCAGTAGTTTTCTGCTAATTATATATTCCAATATATGGCTCATTGTTCCCCGCAACTAATTTGGAACAGAAATGATGCTGGACTGGCAACTGCAAAGTTGGCTCTAGCCGTGGAGAAACATGTGCTGAATTTAGGATCCGTTGACACTGTTGGAACTGTTGGTAAGTTAATATCTTTTGCCTCATAATAGAAGACACTGGTATAGGGTCAACTACCTTGTGCTTTTATGAATCATTGAACTAATTGACGTGTGGAACAACTAATTAGCGTGAGAACTATTAGGTGAACTATTAGACTGCCTCCGCGACCCTTCAGGAATGACGATTGCTATGTTTCTGGAGTCACTGCTGCTAAGGTATGTTTTCTCCTCCACCGCTTATGTTGTTATTTATTCAGGGAGGTGCTTTACAACTCGCAGAAATATTGTGTTCCTGATTCAAATTCAAAAGTAAGGTGCAGTCACAAAGTTCTTTAATTCATTTTAAATAGTTAGATGATTCGAATCCAAACCCCACTATGTGGGAATATAATGGGTTTTTAGTTGTCATAGGTAGATGCTTCGGATAGAACTCATTAATTGGGACATCTAAAGAACTAATATATTCGGCATTAGTTGTAAGAGCACTTTTAATGTAGTTGAGTAGTACACTGGCACTAAATGTAGGGCACTTCACTAGTCTATTCCAATTAGGAGTAAGCTAAAAGAACAAATAAACTTCATAGAGAAAGAGTTATCCATTCAACATCTTCTAAATAATTGGTGCCGCACCAAGATAACTCTTTTCTGTACACTGAACTAGCAACATGCAGTGGCTTGTGGCTAGCTTTCGAGGATTCAACAATTGTAAATGGCTGTCTATGGGCTATACCAAGGTCCCACATTAGTATTGTTTCTCCCAACTCTTTTTTGTCTTTGCTACCTTGGCCAAACAGGCTGTAGATCATTTAATCTTCCGTATAACAGACATAATGTTCTACTTTTTTATGCGGCCTTATGAGGAGATTCCTTAGAGATGAAAATGGGGTTCATTTTGATATGCCATCTCCCTGCTATAACCAGAAAGATTTCATTCCACTTGAAGTAAAGGCTGGATCTTTGGTAGTCATTCATGGAGATCTTTTTCACCAGAGGTCAGTCGCTTCCAGAATTTGTGTGGGACCATATAGAACTGTCAGTTATGCTACCATTTGTATATGGTTCATTAGGATATTTTTTCACCCATTCAATCTTAATATATATTTTCAGTTTTGAGAATCAGTCTTCAAAGTCACGACATGCATACAGTTTACATGTGGTGGATACTAATGGCTGCAAATGGGCAGAAGACAACTCGTGAGTGGCCAGGGATTTTTGTTTAATTTTCTTTGTCTTGATTCTTAATGCCATGTTTTACTCTTAAGGCAAAAAGAAGGTTGTGCTAACTGTCATTATATCAGGAAAGACCTTTAATGTCCAATTAGGGACCTGCTAAGGTCTGTACAGTTTGTTCAGGGTGGTGTAGATTATATTACCTTCCCAAAAAAGGGTGTAGATTATATTACCTCCCACTGAACTATTAGACTGCCTCCGCGACCCTTCAGGAATGACGATTGCTATGCTTCTGGAGTCAATTGCTGCTAAGGTATGTTTTCTCCTCCACCGCTTATGTTGTTATTTATTCAGGGAAGTGCTTAACAACGCGCAAAAATATTGTGTTCCTGATTCAAATTCAAAAGTAAGGTGCAGGCACAAAGTTCTTTAATTTATTTTAAATAGTTAGATGATTCGAATCCAAACTCCACTATGTGGGAATACAATGGGTTTTTTATTGTCATAGTTAGATGCTTCGGATGGAACTCATTAATTGGGACATCTAAAGAACTAATATATTCGACATTAGTTGTAAGAGCACTTTTAATGTAGTTGAGTAGTACGCTGCCACTAAATGTAGGGCACTTCGCTAGTCTATTCCAATTAGGAGGAGTAAGCTAAAAGAACAAATAAACTTCATAGAGAAAGAGTTATCCATACAACATCTTCTAAATAATTGGTTCTGAATTACTAAAACTTGCAAGGTTAGACTGTATACAATAAGACCCAATTTGGTCCTATCTGTCCCCAGATCCGCATAGCGGGAGATAAGTGCACCATACTGCCCTTTGTAATAGCTACATCTTACTTCGGGTCCATTGCATGGCATGTTTATTTATTTTATCATCTAGTGGGAATCTATTTAATTGTTTTATCCTTTTAACCTCTAAAACCGGTATTGAAGTGCACCGGTCTCCTCTTGTGACTCTTTCAAACTGTACTTTTAACTAATCTTTTATGATAAAGCTAGATACTCTGTCTTCTAGTTGTAAAGTTAAGGCAAATATTAAGATTGTCCAGAATGCTATGAAAGTTCACCTAATTTTTTGACAAAAATCTTATTATATCTGCATCTGGATTGGATCACATGCACTTACTTAATGTGAGAAACCATTCGGTTAATATTCGATGATATGTCTTAGCATCAGGCGACCTCCAGAATAACTTCTTAGATTTTAAAAAATTGAGTATTTTCTTCTCTTAGATTATAACAGGATGGAGATGAAAAAGTTGCATGTAGGTAGGGTGATAATTTGTATTAATGAGCCTATTTTTCGAGATGTAGTCATTGAACTCTACCATAGACGTATCTATAACCATTCAATCCATAGTCCACTCTCATGTCTCTTTATTGTGTCAAACTTGTGCTCTTTACTGAGTTCTTTGTTGTCCGTGTGCAGAATCATTGATGCACGGGCTGTAGTGCTGAGTTAATGTATGTCCTGGAACCAACGAAGAAGGCTGCGGCTGTCAAGTTAATTGATGATTGATTAATGATCTTGTTTCTATGTACGGATACTACTACTATCATTTTTCACGCCTAGCAAGTTAATTGAAGACGGAATAATGATCTTTTTCTATGTAAGGATTCTACTACTCTCATTTTTTATTTTTTTTTCATATTATTTTTCAATCATGCTCAATTTTTTCTCACACCAGCATTTTTTCTACTTTGTCTACTGAAACTTGTTTGTGTAAGGAAACACATTCAGCATGATATTTAAAGATGTTTTTCAAACTGTAATTTACGGAGTGAAACAACCACACATATTCTTCATTACATTAGCAAATATCTAATATAGTACTTGTTCATTACAAAATAAACTGAAATTAAAATTAACATAAAAGTTACAGTTGAACATGGACTCGCCTACTCATGTTTCTTTTCCTTCTTAATCACTTTGCGGATCTTGTTGGTGGATTGTTTGTCAGTACATTCAACATCATATTCCTGCATTGACAATTTTCCAACACCTTTGCTTCTTTTGGTATATTGTTTTTCTATGGAATTAACACTAATTTCTGTTACAGATGATCCGCAACCTGATAGATTGTTCTTGATGGGAGTCTGTAATAGATTGCATAGATTAAAACTGTGTTAGATAAGTATAAAACTCGTATTCATACTAAAATTTATTCAGCTTTTTTATTTTGATAAATATCTGTATAATAATTATGTAAATGATAAAATAAAGTTTTTAATAATTATCACTCTCTTTTGTTTGCGTCAAAGGTTGATATGCAAAGAAAAAAGATGAATATCCATTACAAAAGGTATGTTATTACTTTATAGCAAATTATTATACTTTTTGAAAAGTTTAGATTTAAACACCTTCAAATGTAACATATAATTACCTCAAAAAGCTCATCACCTCCCTTGTTTTGTGCACCTTCAAACAGAGCATCTTAATGAAATATAGTAATGTCATTAAAATAAAATTTATAATTTTTATAGAACTTGAGATTTATATTTCTTTATAAGAAGTACCACTTACAGTGTATTTTAGTGAAGGATGACAATATTCCTTGAAAAGAGATTCATCATCAGCAAATTTTAGAACTTTGTAGATTTCATCCTGCTTGTATATATTAGATTCCTTCACCATGACCTTAAACATGAGTCTTTTTTCAACGATATCATTCAATTCACTTGGATACGAACATTCATCATTATCAATTAAGCTCTCCTTTAGCTCTTTTGCAGTTTTCCCCATAAGTTGCACAGCTTCATGGTTCCAAAGTAATAGGGTTATAAGACCAGTTCCATCCATTACACGCACTTGTAGCCTATACCTGAAATTCATTCTTTATCATTTTAATAAAATAAAGTTTTTTCTTAATAATAATTCATGTAGGATTGTAATAACCTGTGAACAACTTTTGCCTCTGAATTGCATTTTGGACAAAAAAATGAGTTTCCATCTTGTTCAACCTTTATAATACACTTGTTGCAAGCCATGTATGATCAACCATGATCAAGATCAAAACAAACAACTTTTGCAGCAATCCAATAGCTAGCTTCCTGTTTGATAGAGAAAATATTGTTATAATATTTAAACACATTGTGTTAAGTTAATCGGGAATGAAAAAGTTTATTCAACTCACTTCTGTGCATACAATCAAATTATTGATATATTTAAAAGGTACAATTCCTTTGACTAACTCATCCGTGATAGAATAACACTGTTGAGAACTTGTCTGGCTAAGCCGCTCATAGTTAGAATAACATGCTGCATTTAATCTGAATGAAAAATAGTATAAAATTATACATTTATCTATATTCTAAATTTTAATATTAAATTTAGTTGATTAATGTGTTAAACAATAGTTGGATGTGACAAACCTGGATTTAAAAGCAATAGATTGCGGTAGAGATGGATTTATCCATAGCTTAGTTTGATACCAACAACTACGAACGGAGTAGACATCTGTTTGAAATAATATTTAGAATTTGAAAATAAAAATAATTTTTGAATAAATCTGTTATGTATTATAGTTTGAAATATTCGAACCTCTGAATTTTTGAACCTTCATAAATTGAAGAACCACAATCAAATGTTCATCTGTGGATGCACTCAAATAAGGTTGAATTTGATCCACAAGTTCGCCCCATAAAGTTGTTGAAAGTCTATTTCTCCTGTAAGAATAAAGATTTCATTTGTGTGGTATGTGCATTTATTAAAATGATTGTTTGTTCTCAACGATCAGTGGATGTGCTAGTGCCACAAATTGTAATGTAAAAAAGAAAATAAGGCATACTTATCATCTTCTAGCACAATATTTATAAATACACTATTAGTGTCTCCTTGCTTGAATGTTTGAACACCTTTATATGTCACAACCTGACCAACAACATCTATAAATATAGATGGATTAGTAAAAATAAAAAGCATATTATTGATAAATTTTAAACTGACTATGAATGAGAATCATTATAAAAAAGTTCTGTGTCATCGATAATATGGTGAATTGTCAGTTGGTCAAATGGACGCAAATTAAAGATGTCCATATGAAATGACGAATCAGTAATTTTCTCGACAGAAGTCGTTTTTATGAAAATCAACCTGTGCATTGTAGTCTTAAATTTCTTTGAATTTGATGTAATAACAAAGTTGTTAATGCGATATAACCCAAGTTCCTCCATCTTGTTCTTGAAAAACTTAATATCATACTTGCCTATTGAAGCATGTATGCGATCACCCTAATTTGAGATAGAAATTAGTATTGTTCACTGTGTATACAATGTTAAAAATAAAAAAGGAAGATTATTAATGTAAACACCGTGAAATATGAAAAATTAATAAAAAGCAATTAGTACCTTAGAATCCTGTAAGACGAATAATTCTTACTCTCAAATTTCATTGCATAGAACTGCTTGTCATTTGTGAGATGCTATGAAAAGCCATACATGGTTATGGCAGTACTACGTAAATTGCAGAATGTTAGAAATATAAGCACATGTATAAACTGCGGAAAATGTAGAACCTAATAAGGATTAAATAAGAAAATGAGTTGTAATAGAAAAAGGAGTTTAGTGGATGGTTATAAGACTAACTCCTTCAAACTATCCCTAATAAAAAAGATATACACGTTTCTGTTTAATTTCGTACTTTTTACTTTTTATTTGTTTAAATTTTAATAATTAAAATAAACAAACTTGTTAGATGGCTTGTGTATATCTTATTTTCCTTTTAGCATTTGTTGTTGCTTAAAATTTTGTCCTAATTATTATAATTTTTTTATTTACAGTTATTGATGTTTAAATATTTTTTAAGAATGTAATTAATGGCAGTTTTTTTTTTCATATTTAGGTAATGTTGTTTTATTTGGCAGTTATCGGTTTAAATTTTAATAATTAAAATAAACAAACTTGTTAGATGGCGTGTGTATATCTCATTTTATTTTTAGCATTTGTTGTTGTTTAAAATTTTGTCCTAATTATTATAATTTTTTTTTTTGCAGTTATTGATGTTTAAATATTTTTTAAGATTGTAATTAAAAAGGTTTTTTTTTTCATCTTTAGTTAATGTTTTTTTTTCATTTATTGTTGTTTTAATTTTAAATATTGTAATTGTTGTTTATTTTGTAGTTATTTTTGTTTAAATTTGTTTTGTAGTTATTTTTATTTAAATTTGTATTGTAGTTTTTCTTTAATGTTGTAATGAAAATTAAAATTTGTATATTTTGTAATATAAGTTATTTTTTAAGATAATATTATTATTATTAAAGGTAAAATAATTAGTAAAATTGTATTAGCAAATTAGCAAAAATTATTTTTAAGTGGACGGTGTTATTCTTCTTTTAATAACTGTATTTCCATTGTAATAGGGATGGGGAAGTTAAGTGTGTTTAAAAAATAGGTTTTTAAATATTTTTTTTTTAAATATTGCTGCTTTTATGAGGTACTGCCACATGGCAGTTTTGCCTCACTTATTAGATATAGATAGATTTTATATTAATTATAATATATTTAAAATATTATAATTATTTTACCACGAATCTATGCGATATCTGAGTGCGAATATATCAGAGTGAAAGGGATGGGGTTGGCACCCCTCTACGTGGAAATTAGGCAAAAGGGACACCTCATTAAATGTGTCATTAGATTAGTTAATATATTGACAAGTCATGATGAAGATAAGCATTAAGGAATGTGAACATTTCTATATAAATGTAAGTTTCATTCTGACATGAAGTTGGAGAAATTATTCTGTTTGTAGGTTTGTTTTTTAATTTTTTCAAAAAGGTTTGTTATCAGTAGATCTTCCTTCACGCTTGAATACATCTCCGAGGAATTTTTTTACCTATTGTATCAATTTATTCAAGTCTAGGTTCTAGTAGAACACTATTTGGAGGCTTTTCAGAGATATTTTAGCTTTGTCGTTCAGGTAGATTAGGCTTATCATATATTTAGATTGAGTTTATTTACTGAAATTGTGTAATAATATGCTAGTTTTTGGATAAGTAATTGTAGTTGCATATATATATATATATATATAAACATACCTTATTTATCCGAATTAGGACCCCGTTCTAGTAAATTTTGGTATTTTATCTTTCAATATACTATAGCGTCTATCACTTTAGGACGTGGAATTAAATTGCAAAATTATGAATTTGCTCCTTTTAAATTAAGACATACGTACGGTAATTAGACGTGTTTTAGCTTCTATTCAGGTTTAGTATATATTTTATTTCTGTCATTGATTGTGAATTTTGGTACCACGTTGACATTGTTATGGTATGGTATGAATTTTAATATTACAGTTGGGTATGATTACTTTGAGTTCTGGTTTGATTCCGACATCTTATTATAGTGTGGTTCATTTGAGTTTCGGTTCGAGTCCGGTATCTGATTATGGTTGTAAATCCTTTGAGTTCCGATTTGAGTTCGGCATCTGATTATGAGTTCAAGTGTATATTATATATGTGGCCTCTCGTTATTACCCACTATGTCCGATTCGAATTTGGCACGTGTCCTCTTGTTATTATCCACCACTATCGGTTTGAGTCTGGTGTCTGTCCTCTCGTTACTACCTATTGGTACCGGTTCAAGCCAGTTGCATATCTGGATGACTACTATGATTTGTTGGGATTGATTTAGTTATGAATTATTTATGTTTATTTTTGTTAATTACTTATTATGTGTCCCACCGGCTAATGGGGGTACGGTTGGGTTAATTGTCTTCTTTAGTGTGCCTAGCAGGCTTATGTGGCCTAGTTAGGTTATGTTTAATTTGTCTGTTATTGCTGCATTACTTATTTTCTATATGACTTATATTTATTCCTTTAAAGCATTTGCGTAACTTGGTAGTTGTTTACCTTTCCATTCCTATTTACGGATGACTCAGATTACGCCCTTGCATTGTAGTTATACCTTTTCTGTATTGAGCTCAGTCGGCCGATGATGCCTACTGATATCCGTTGCTTTGCTACTCATACTACACTTCTGCATCTTTTTCCTGATGAAGATCCGAGTAGTAGCAGTCGACATTGACGTGATTCCTACCTTCCAGTACTGATTCAGAGCAGGGTGAGCTTACTGTCATCCGAGGCTGATCCTCCTCTATTTACTCCAGTTTAGTCTTTTGTACTCGAGATTGCTTGTATATATTAGGTATATTTTGAATTTTGTCTAGTTCTCTGGGTATATTTTAGTAGTGGCTCTAGTACTGACCTTACCAGGTCTTAGGAGGGATTCATTTGTGTATTTGGTCCTTTTTCTTTTCCTCGTTTTAATATATGGTATATGTTTCCTTTTTGTTTGTCACTTGTTATTACTATTGCTATCATTATATGTGATCTTTTTTGATTTCTGTCTGTTAGCCCGTTACCTATTGTTTCGGACTATGTGTAATACATCGTACTTTTTCTTAATCCAGTTCAGCTTCTATTGTGTGAAATGTTTAGTAGATGAAAAATGTTCATAGAAATCACCTAGAGCCAAGTTGAACCAAGAACCTTAGATTCGTCCAAAGGTTGGTGTTCTATTCTACAAGGGTCAAATTTGTAAGGGTATAACTATTGATGTATGTAGAATTTTCCACCTTAAGACCCACCAAATTATAGATAATTGAGTCATCTTTCTAACGATACCAATTTTGCCTAAATTCAATACGTGGGTGGGAAGTTATGACACTTTTCGTGAGAGGTAGTAACTCACCCCGATTATGCCGCATCACAGTGATCCCCAAAATCACACTCATCCTTTTTTAGTAGCTCACCATGATTGGCAAGTGTCGCGCCAGAAATCGCACTGGAACAGGTACCGCGTTGCGTTGGAGTGCAAATTCGCACTCATCCGTTTCCAGTGACGCACGCAATGTGATAGCACCGCATCGCGGAGGAGTGAAAATTTGCACTCGTCTATTTCTAGTGACGCAATGCGATAGCACCATGTCGCGGAGGAGTCCAAATTCGCACTTATCCATTTCTAGTGACGCAATGCGATAGCACCACATCGTGGAAGAGTGCAAATTCACACTCGTCTGTTTTCCAGTGATGCAATGTGATAGCACCGCATCGCGCCAAGGTGTAAAATCAGGATTCCAGTCGCGAGTTTAAGTTTCGGAAGGGCATTTAAGTCAATTACTTTTTCCCTAATTTGTGAAAATAGAGAATTTAACCCTATTCTAAGCATATTACGCTCTTTATTCACCAATTTCCTCTCCAAGAAACTCTAGAACTTCAACTTTAAGTCCAAGAAATCCAACTTTTCACCATTCCTTTTTCAAGATAGTCAAGAATTCAAGTTTCCGGGTTCAAGAACTTTAAGAAGAAGCTTCAAGAACATCGTTAGAAATTCAAAGTTCAAAGTTTTGCATTCAAACAATCAAATAAGGTATGTGGGGTTATAAACAGGGATACTCCTTTCATCCTTGTGCCCAAAACTAGTCTTTAAAGTTGAATTTATATGATTTACAGTTTAGGGTTCATACCCAATAATCATTATTTGAAGATTATGATGTTACAAGTGACTTAACTATTGAATTACATCTCTATTTTGTATGTTTATGCGTGTAACGTGATTACATATACATTGAGATTTTAATTTCACTATTTTGACTAGAATTATTACAGAATGTCAAGATTTTGATTATTGAGCATGACTTGGTGTTAAATTCCACATGAGTTTAAAGCACGGGTTATTAAGCCTCAGTTTGAATATTGATATTTCAAGAAAATAAGGCTTTTAAGCACCTATGATTAGTTCATATTCAGATTTTAAGAAAAGATTTGATCTTTTGATCTCAGCTAAGATATGGAATCCACTTCATAGTTTTGAGTACAGTTTAAAGTAACAGATACACAACTGATTTTCATTATAAACCCTTATGCAAATTTTAAAGTGGATATCCTACAGAATGAGCATACAACTTAAAGGGAGTAGTATTTAGCATCGAGTTGGGTATGTTCACATGCTCCAGAACTATGAGCCAACGTAGGTACAGATTCAGATTATTTCTATTTATATGGATGACAGATACAGATTATGATCACTTAGCTCAGGTTCTAATCCTGGATAAGAGTATGACACCTCTCCCTAATGTGAGGTTTTCCTTTATGGGAACTAGACGTTGGGCACTATGATAGCTCACATAGTGTATGTCGGTTAGAAGAACCTCCCAAAAACCTAAGTCCTAAAATAGAATAACAGAACAACTTTTAGAAACTAAGTGTAAAGGCTCACAAATTTACTCAGATATGGTCCTACTTAAGACATTACTTACAGAATTTCAACTTTTAGTTTTCATATGATAAAAGCGAGTCCTTCCTACACTTAGTATGCATGATTTGAAAATAGATTTCAAGTACAGATTTAGAACTAAGCATGGTGGCTCACAGTATACATATAGTATGTTTTACCATTCATGATTTATGACATCATCTTTCAGTTACTCAAGCCATTGTGAGCCATTTATACTTAGCATTCATTGTTTATAAAAATTATATACTTTTCGTCACTGTTTTACTTATGAATTCACCCCTATATGCTTAGTACATTCCAAAAGTACTAATCCATATATACGTCTATGTGCTACATTGTTTAATAATGTAGGTCCAGGTACTCAGATCCAGCAACGTGATTGACCGAGAGTATCTCTATCTACATCCTGACAGTTGGTGAGTCCTCATAGTTCGGGGACCTATTCATTCAGATTTCAAACTTTTCAGAGTAGTTTGTTCAGTTATTTTCAGTCTGTTCGAGTCAACGAGGGGTCTGTCCCAGCAACTCTTTAGTTAGTAGTGTTAGAGGCTTATCTGACTATTAGATACATTTCAGACTTACAATGTCAATTATTCAAATTTCCTAGTTAAACACTTTCAAACATTATGCTCAGTTAATTCTAGTTCAGTTCAGACAGTATTCAATAGTTCATTATTGTTTTGCTTGCTTAAATTCCTGTATTATGAGTTACAGTTTCAGTAGAAGGCTTACAGGGTTAGGTTGAGACTACTCGTAGTCTTGAGCACCGTGTGATATCTTGGGACCAGTTTTCAGGGCGTTACACTATGGCTTGGTGTCACGACTCGAGACTACCCCCTAGTCGTAATACGGTGCTTGGAACCACAAGTAACCCCAAGCTAACCCATGAATTGGCATACTGTTAAGCAACTAAATTAAAATATATTAAATAACTGGTTCTGCTGTGTGGAAATATAATCATGAAAAAATCTAGGAAGAATTATAATACTAATACAATTTACAATCTAATGAAAACTTAAGAGAGAACTGAAATTACATGACTATCTCTAATTGACATCTATGAAGCCTCTACTATACTGACTATAAATAGTTGGGACATGCCTCCAACTACCACAAATCAATACATACGAGTAATAAAGTAAGTACATGAACAACATTTGACTGAAGTCCCTGAAATAGGAGAACTCATCACCTGCTGGATGAAAACTGCAACTGTCTGGTCATGATGTGTGGACTATAACTGGTATCTACATTATGAACATTGTAGCCACACAGACATATATATGGATCAGTACTTCTGGAATGTATTGAGAAGCAGGGGTGCATGGAATAAGTAAAACTAATTTCATACATAATCTTAAATCATGCATACTAAGTGTAAGTAGACTTACCAAGAGACTAAATAAACTGAAAGCTAAAATATCTTAAAACACGAGTAACAAATATAATCTGATATGCTGGTGAATCACTGGACTTAGTTTTTTAAAACTTTGCTTTTGTAGAATAAGTAGAATTGAAGCTGGGATACGATAAAAACATGAATACATGAACATATGAAACCAAACATACATGTACTGAGCTGATCTGATTAACCGAATAACTGATGCCTGGGTGTCAGAATAATTGAAATCTAAGTAAAGGGTTAGCTAATGCCTATATACTGAGTTGCTGATACATGAATACGGACTACTGATATCCGAACACTGAATAACTGATGACTAAATACTAATCATGCAATACTGATCTTTACTTAATCTAAATAATTGATTGAATCTGTGGGGTACGGTGCATATGACATAAGGACTAAATAAACAACATAAGATAACTGAGCATGAATTCATGAAAACTATAATATCTGAGAATCCAAAACTAAGTGTTTATCTGTTATGTTACTGAGATAATCTGTAATTTGAAAGACTGAAAGCTTTTAAACTAAATATATGAAAATCTGTACACTAAGTCAAGCAAACCTGAACTAAAAAGACACTGAATACTATATTGAGACTGTGGGAGCTATCATTTAACCAAGATAAACCATGTGAGCTATCACGGAGTCCAACGTCTGACCCACATTGAGGAGGACTGTTCTATCCTTTCCATCAGAATAGAACTTGAACTGTATTGATCACTAAACTGATGTCCCAAAGGACTCGGGAGTCAAGCCTAAATTGAAGGGTAACCCCTGAGAGGAAGTCAAGCCTAAATTGACGGGTGACCCTTCATATCCTATGCTGGCTACGTAGTTCTGGAATACAGGGACTGCTACTAATGACTCTACCTAACTGACGGAGAAGCCGCCATCCCTGCATTCCCTTGATGCTAAATCCTACTCCCAACTGAAATTCACTTAAATACTAACTAGTGCATGCACTGATAACTAATAACTGACAAGCTCGGGTCATGGTATTCTGAAAATAAAAGTGCATATGGATTCTGAGGTAATTACTAACATATAAACTGATATTGGAACTAAAACTATTCTGAGTTTAATTGAACATGATTTCATGACTGATAGTGCTTATTATGATCATAATAACTGATTAAATAGGAATAAATCATGGTTTAACTAAATCATACTTGAAAATCTAAAAATCATGTAAAACACGTAGGTATTGGGTATTCATAACCTGCCAGCACTGAATGACCATAAAGCACGATATCAACACTTAAAACTGTTGTATGGAATCATGGTTCAAAAATTCAAAAGCATAGACACTTCATCAAACACATGGAAGTCATGAACTTGAACATGAGAATGCTTTAAACATGAGACAATAACATGATTACATGACAAATCATAAATTAGGGATTTACATAGAATTCACTTGAAATAGGACATGGACATTTCATCAAAAGATGTAAAGATCATAGCTTGAACATAAGAATATCTTAAACATGAGGGAACAATAGAGTTACTTGCAAAATTCACAACTTGGGGATTCATCGTGAAGTTAATTGAACATTATATAGGAATTTCAATACTCAAACATGATATGACTCATTCTACTTGAAAACACATGAAACCATAACTCGTAATAAAAATCAACAAGAGGTTCATGAGGATACTTCAACTTGAAACACGTAAAACTCATAAATTTAAATTCAAAAATGGTTCTTGGGCTCTATGGGTGAAAGGGGACCCATGGATGAACTCCTACATACCTTAATAGATAATTTCTTGAGGCTTTTCTTGAGGGTTTCTTGAACTTGAAATCTTGAATTCCTTGTGTTCTTGAGAGGAGAACTTGAACTTTGTTCATGGGGGAAAGGGGAGGGTTTTTGTGAGAGTTGATTTGAAGAAGATGGCAAAATAATGACCTTTTAGATGCTATAAATCGTCCTTTGGATATTTGGGGTTGAGGGAAAAGGACGAAAGTGCCCCTTCACCATTATGAAGCTAAAACAGAGGGGGAATAAGCTCTGTATCGCATCATATATTGCATTGAGAGAGCAACACATTGCATCACATATCGCGTTGAGATACCGACGTGCCGCATCCAAATCGCAGACCCTTACTGCCTCTCATAAAAAATGCCATAACTTTTCATTCAGGTGTTGGATTAAGGTAAAATTAGTATCTTTGGAAATCTAACTCAATTATTTACAATTTGGTGGGTCTTGAGCTGCAAAATTCTACCCATTTAAAAAGTTATACACATTCAAATTAAACCCTTGTAGAATCAAATACCAAACTTTGGATGAATCAAAGGCTCTACGCTCAACTTTGTTCTAAGTGATTCTTATGAACATTTTTCACCTCTAAATCACTTCACACACTAGGATAAGGATTATGCCGCATGTATTCAAAAGAAATTCATGGTATTAGAGCTAATACACGTAGGAAAAATACTTCAAAGTCTAGCTAAAAAACTGGGGGGTGTTACACTTAGCTTGCCTGCTGGGGGGAATATGGTAGGTACCATCATGACTTTAGAAATCTAGTCATGATAGATTAGTATCAGAGCCTAGGTTTTATTGGTATTGTTGGTACTAGAGTCAATATTTAGTAGAGTCCTACGGATCAGTACGGAGACTTTTGTATCCTATCTTTGGGGGGCTATAGAGCATTCTTAGGAAAAAAATCTTATTTTCGTTATCCATATTCATGTGTTGGGTTTGAGTTGGTTTTGATTTTTATTTGTTTACTCTTTATGCAGATGTCTAGGATATGAGATTCGAGAGCTGGGGATCGGGACCCCGAGCCTATTGTTAGAGTTCTACCATTAGGTCGAGGACTTCCTAGGGGTCAGGGGAAGGATAGTGAAACATCCCTTGTTCGAGATTAGGAAAGGGATCTATTACCTGATTCTCTCATAGCTCCTGAAATTGAGAGAGCTCTAGGTATTTCGATACGACAGAAGGTGGGCCAGGAGATAGCCCAGGCTCTACCCAGTTTTATATTTTTTTTGGTTCTTCAAGATGTATTGGTAAAATTATTGGGGTTAGTTGGTGGTCCTTCAATCAAGGAAACACAGCCTGTAGCAACGACGCCTAGGGTAGAGGTTCCGCCAACAGCAGTAGTCCCACAGCTAGTGGTATCCCATCCAGTTATGTTTTCAGAGAAGCAGAATATATTGGGTCAATTTTTGAGATTGACTCCACCCAGGTTTGTAGGGACCCCAGGAGCGGATGCTAATGAGTTCTTATCTAGTTGTAAGGAATGGTTGTAGAATTTGGGGTTGGTTGAGGTGCGAAGAGTGGAATTTATTGCTTATCAATTAGACGTGGCAGTAAAGAGGTGGTGGAGAGGGTATCTTGATTCAAGGACAACTGGATTTCCACCGGTGACTTAGACTCAGTTCTCTGAGGCTTTCTTGGGGAAGCATATGCCTCACAGCATACACGAGTGTCTTTAGGATGACTTTACAACACTGAGATAAGGTTTTATGTCTATGGCTAAGTATGAGGTGAGATTCCATGAGTTATCCAGACGCGCTACTATGATTCTACCTACAGAGTATGAACGAATTTGATGGTTTGTCAGGGGATTGAGATTATCACTTTGTAGGGCTATACATAGTTTAGTAACTTCAGGAAAGTTTTTTTCTGAGATAGTTGAGTATGTTTATTCTATAGAGAATATAGATCGTAAGGCCCAAGGGGCAGTAAGAAAAAACCACGTTACTAGGGCATCTACAATGATTCACAGTTCACAGGCTGAGAATTTCATGGTAAGTACCCCCAGCAGCAATCTTCTCAGCATCAGAGTTAACCTGGTCAGCCAGTCCAGGCATCACTTTAGATATCAAATAAGGGTCAACCCAGTTTTAATGATTTCAGTGGTCAGAGAAGTAACTAGCCATAGAAGGGTGTTCAGTCGGGATCATCGAGTCATGATGATCATTCTAGATCTATCATACCTTCTAGACAGAGCAGGGTGCCCGAGGTATGTTATAACTATAGGATTGTTGGTCACTTTGCCCTTGAGTGTCCTTAGCATAGGATGATTGGGCCTTTAGTTTTGACTGTACAACCAATAAGGTTAGTACCGCTGTTAGGTAGGGGTGATGCACAGAGTCAGGGGGATGGTCCATAGGGTTTAGAGGTGGTGGGACAGTCACCCAGTCCAGTAGTGGGCAGGGTCATTTGTATGATGTTCCAGGTAGGTCTGAGTCTGAGGTTTCAAATACTGTGATCACAGGTATAATTTCATATGCCATCATCCAGCTTCTGCTTTGATCTTAATTCCATAATTTCATATGTTTCAGCTTATTTTGCATTGTGGTTAGATTTATGTTTGGAGTCTTTATCTGTGCCATTGTATATAGCTATCCCCGTGAGTGATTCTTTAGTAGTGGATCAGGTATATGGACCATGTTTGGTGATTGTTTGAGATTTTGGTACTAAGGTTGATCTCATTATCCTAGATATGATAGATTTTGATCTAATTCCAGGCATGGGTTGGTTTTCTCCTTGTCGTGCGGTCTTGGATTGTTTTGATCAGATGTTACTTTAGCCTTGCCTAGTGTACCCCGATTGTGTGGCAGGGTTCTATTAGTTGCGTGCCGACGGGAATTATTTTTTTATATTTGGGCTAGGAGACTAATATCGAGGGTTTTTGAGTCATTTCTTTGCTTATGTTAGGGATGTCAGTACCGGGAGTCTATTGTGTGACTCCGTCCCTGTGGTTCGTGAGTTTTCTGATGTGTTTCTGACTAACCTACTTAGCCTTCCTCCTAAGCGTGATATGCGCGCCTAGTATCCCTACCCGTTTGAGCCCTTAGGTATGTCCTTATGCTTTACTTTCACGGATGAAAGTCCTTTTAGTAGTGGATGTTGTAATGACCCTCACGGTTATTTTTCTATATTTTAACATGTTTTTGATATGCAGAGCTTTTCTATAGCTGCCTCAAGTTATTCATGACTTATTGAGATTGATAGTTTGGTTCTCAAGCAGTTCATTTAAGAATTTTAATAATATCTAATTATATTATGGATTATTTAATTTAAATTGACATTTGGTAGAAATATAATTTATTGCCCTTTTAGAATTTTTTTAACTTGTATAAAAATTCTTTAGTTATGATATATTTACATTACTTTATAGTAGCTTTTATAGTCTATTAATATTTTAAGCGGAGATAGCAGATCTAGAAATGTTAAAATGTTATTATTCTATAATAGAGGTCTTACTAGAAATAATTTTCTATTGATTATGGTACATTCAAAATATTATAATTATTTTACCACGAACCCATGAATTTCAGTTTTTGTTTAGGTTTAGTATAAACTTTATTTCTGTCATTGATTATGAATTTTGGTACCACATTGACATTGTTATGGTATGGTATGAATTTTAATATTACAGTTGGGTATGGTTACTTTGAGTTCTGGTTTGAGTCCTGCATCTGATTATGGTTGTGGTTCCTTTGAATTTTGGTTCGAGCCTAACATCAGATTATGATTGTGGATCCTTTGAGTTCTGGTTCGAGTCCTGCATCTAATTATGAGTTCTGGTGTATATTATATATGTGACCCTCGTTGTTAGCCACTATGTTCAGCTCGAATCTGGCATATGTCCTCTTGTTATTATCCATCACTATCGGTTCGAGTCCGGTGTCTGGCCTCTCGTTACTACCCATTGTTGCTGATTAAAGCCCGGTGCACATCTGGATGACTACTATGATTTCTTGGGATTGGTTCAGTTACAGATTATTTATGTTTATTTTCATTAATTACTTATTGTGCGTCCCACTGGCTTATGAAAGTTCGGTTAGGTTAATTGTCTTCTTCAGTGTGCCTAGCGGTCTTATGGGGGACCAGCTAGGTTATGTTTGATTTGTTTGTTATTGTTGCATTACTTATTTTTTGTATCGCTTATATTTATTCCTTCACAACGTTTGTGTAGATTGGTAGTAGTTTACTGTAATACCCCAAAAAATCCAAGCAAATATTAGAACTATGCTTCGAGCTCATGAGAAATGAATTATAGATATTTGGTAGTTTTATGTGAGTTTGATGTATATTAAGGCCTCAAATAATTCCTAGCCATTAGACGAATCAAAATGTCCCTTACCGATTGAGTTTTTGAGGTGAATATTGCTATAGTCATTTTCAAACGACCATATCTTTTGTTCTATTGAGAATTTTCCATCTCAAGACCCACCAAATTTTAGGAAATTGAATTAGCTTTTCAACGATATCAATTTGGCCTAAATCTGCCATGCGGGTGAGAAGTTATGACACTTTTAGTGTGAGGCAGTAGCTCATTGCAATTAGGCCGCATCGCGGTGATGGCCAAAATCACGTTCATCCTTTTTCTAGTGGAGCACCGCGATGGCACCGCATCCTTCCAAAGTGTAATTTCTTACTCGTCCTTTTCCAGTGAAACACCGCGATAGCACCGCATTGTGCTTTTGGGTAAAATTGGGTTTGTCCTTTTTTCAGTGGCGCAATGCGATTGCACTGCGTCGCGTCATTGGTCAAAATCAGGATTTTGAGTTCCGCAATTTAATTTTCCAGGGGTTGATTAGTCTTTAGACATGGCCCTAAATCCGTCCAAAACAAGAAATTAAAACCCTAAGGGGGCATTTTGTGCCCCATTACTCACAATTCCTCTTTAAGAAATTAATCCTCTCTCAAGAACAAATGCTAGCCCTTCAAGATCAAGCTCAAGTTTCAAGAAAACCATCAAGAACCTTCATGAATTCTTCAGTCAAGGTATGTTAAATGTTCATCCATGGGTCCCTTTCACCCATGGAGTCCAAGAATCTAATTTCAAATCCAAAGTTGTGATTTTTACAAGTTATTGTGATTTCAATTGTGATTTTAACCATGAATCCCCATGAATTTTGATTTTATACCATGTTTACATGAAATTATAGTTGTTATTAAACCCCACATTTGAATGATGTTGTTCGCTGATTTAATTCATAATTAGCGATGTTGATGTTGAAATTATGCTATTACAACAAGCTTTAGACTATTCCCATGCTTAGCTTAAACTACGAATATCAAGTGTTTGATGAAATGCCTACCAGAATGAACTTTAAATAAATGTTTTCATATTATGTCCTTAAAGTTTTAGTACTATTTTGCTATTATTGCTATCGAGTCTTGCGGGTTATGAATACCCAAAAACTTAGCTATTTACTTAGTCTCAGTATCTTCATAATGGTTTCAGACATGTTATGAGCATCATCAGTCCAGTTAGTTATCTTAATGAGTTAAACTTAGAACAGTTCAGTATCTCGAGTCAGTTTAGTTGGGAGTAAGATTTAGCACCGAGCTAGTGCAGGGATGAAAGCTTCCCGTCAGATAGGCAGAGTTGTTAGTAGCAGTCCCTATACTATAGAACTACGTAGCCAACATAGGATAGAGGAGTCACCCGTTAGTTTAGGCTTGACTACCTCTTAGGGGTCACCCATCAGTTTAGGCTTGACACCCTTAGTCCTTCGGGACAACATATTAGTGGATCCATACTACCATTGTTAGTACCTATGGCACGGTATTGACACCCTTTCAACTGTGGTCATAGGTTGGACCCCAATTTGCTTATTGGGGCATGTCGGTTAGGTGATAGCTCCCACAGTCTCAGTCTAGTAATCAGCTCAGTAATTCAGTTTTAGTTTTGCTTGACCCTAGCATAAAGATATAAGTCATTCACTTATTAATATTCAGTATCTCAGTTTACAGATCTTATTCAGAATATGTTTTGTGCTTGGTTATGCGTTCTCAGTCTTTGCAGATTTCATGCATTTTATTTAGTACTTCATGTTGTACATTCAGTTAGTTATTAGTCATGCACATGCACCCATGCATATCAACCTAACCTCATTTAGCATGCCAATATATTCAAAGTACTAACCGCATACTCATTTCTTGTGCTATGATATCTAATATCATATGTTCAGACGCTCAGTTCCTTGATCGCGCATAGACATACCAGATTATTAGCTGTAGCAGTGGTGAGTCCTCATACTTAGAGGGCATGGTTTATTTGCCTCATTTACTTTATCAATTTTAGTATTTTCTATCCAGTCCGAGTTAGTTGGGGGTTTGTCCCATCAACATCACAGTCAGTCAGTATAGGCTTTTTAGACTAGTATAGACAGTTAGTCAGTCTTCAGTTTTTAATTGTTATTGTTAGCCATTTTATCAGTATTTTTATTATTATTTTACAGACATTATTAGAACTATGATTTAATACCTTATGGCATTCCTCAGTTAAATTCCGCATATGATATTTTATTATCAATTTTGCTCAGTGCTCACAACAGGTACCAGCTCATGGGTTAGCTTGTGGTCTATCGAGATCGTAAGCACAATGTGGTGCCCAAGGTGTACTCTCATGGCGTTACAAACTTGGTCTCAGAGCCTAAGGTCTAAAAGTGTCCTAGAGAGTCTGAAAGCTGCGCCAAGTAGAGTCTTGTACATGGGTGTGTAGCGCGCCACACTTATGGACAAGATGCTATGAGGCATTTTAAGAATAGTTTTCTTTTTTTTAATATTCATGTCGTGAGACTGAGCAGGATACTATTCTTCCTTTTTCTTACAGAATATGCCTTCCAAAAAGACTAACGAAAGATGAATTGGGAACCAGCCAACACCTCTGCCCGTCTAGAAAGATCCCCTAAATAAGTACGTTTCTCACGTAAAATTCAGAGCAACATTTACCACTCTAGCCCATTCTGTGAAAGCTCAAAATATTCGGCAAACTACTGTTCAGGCCAATCCAATGGCTAATACTGCCACATCTAGGATTTGGGACTTTACTCGAATGAATCCTCCTCTATTTTCGGGGTCTAAATCTGAAGCGGATCTATAAAAATTCCTAGACATGGTACAGAAGATAACAGATATTATGGGGTTAACTTCTAGTGAGAGTGCTGAATTAGCTGCTTACCAGCTACAGGATGGAGCCTATACCTAGTTTAAATAGTAGAAAGGGGATAGAGGCACAGACACAAGGCCTGTAGAGTGAGAGAAGTTTGCTACAACCTTCTTAGATAGATTCTTCTTGTTAGAGCTGAGAGAAGCCATGGTGTTAAGAGTTTATCAATTTGAGACAGGAAAACATGAGTGTGAAGGAGTATTCCCTCAAGTTTATCCAGTTAGCTAGGTATGCTCCTCATATAGTGGCTGATAACAGATCTAGGATGAGAAAGTTTATGTCTGGAGATCTAATAGTGTGGTCAAGGAGTGTAGGACTGCGATGTTGATTAAGGAGATGTACATATCTAGGCTTATGGTCCATGTTCAATAGATTGATGAGTAGAAACTTAAAGAGAACGAGAGAGAGAACAAAAAAGCTTGAATAGGTAGCTTTAATTTCACTCAGCCAAAGTCAGAGGGTAGAAACCATCCTTATTTTCATCAGAAATCTTCAGCTCTTGCCCCATCTTTAGCTAGTACTCATGTGCCAAAGTTCAGAAATGACAATAGGGATATTGCACCAGGTTCTAAGTCCCAGGGCAGTGTAAACAGTGGTCGTACAAATCATCTTTGCTAGAATTATGGTAGGAACCATCAGGGTGAGTGTAAAGCTAATAGTGATGTATGCTTTGGGTATGGTAAGCTAGGCCATCAGATCCAGAAGTGTCGGGTAGTTGCTTAGAAAAGAAGGGGTTTATGCCAACAGGGCCAGTCCCATTAGTCATCAGCTCCAACCGGTTGCCCCACTCAGTAGGGCACCACTTTCAGTGATACTAGTGATTAGCGTCAAAACAGGCTTTATGCACTTTAGTCCTAACAAGATCAGGAAAGTTCTCCTGATGTGGTTACTAATACGTTGTAAGTCTTTTATTTACATGTTTATGCTTTACTAGATCTTGGTGTATCTCTTTCTTTTGTAACCCCTTATATAGTCATCAACTTTAGAGTCAGTCCCAAAATCTTAATAGAGCCCTTCTCAGTGTCTACCCCAGTTGGTAAGTCTATCATATCCCTCTGGGTATACAGGAACTGCCCGATTATATTATCTCAAAAAGTTACTTCTGTAGACCTTGTAGAGTTAGAGATGATGGACTTTGACGTCATTCTCAGCATGGATTGGCTCCATTCATGCTATGCTTCAGTGGATTGTAGAAACAGAGTAGTTAATTTTTAATTTCCAAATGAATCAGTTTTTGAATGGAGAGGTAGCACTACAACTCTTAGGTATAAGCTTATTTCGTACCTTAGAGCGAGGAAAATGATATACAAGGGGAGTATTTATTATTTTATCCAAGTCGAAGACTCTAATTTTGAGACTCCTAATCTTGAGTTAGTTTCAGTAGTGAGAGAATTTCCATATATGTTCCCTGAAAATCTTTCCAGAGTTTCTCCCAAAAGGGAAATTGACTTTGGAATAAACCTTCTCCCAGATACCCAACCTATCTCTATTCCACCATACAGAATGGCTCCAACTGAACTTAAAGAGTTGAAAGAATAGTTAAAGAATATCCTAGATAAGGGATTTATCAGGCCCAACATTTCCCCATGAGGTGAACCAGTCGTATCTATGCACAAGAAAGACGGTTCTATTTGAATATGTATTGACTACCGTCAGTTGAACAAAGTCACAATCAAGAACAAATACCCACTTCCCAGAATTGATGACTTATTCGACCAACTTCAGGGTGCCAGTTATTTTTCTAAGATAGACCTCAGATCCATCTATCATCAGCTTAGAGTCAGAGAATGTGACATTCTAAAAAATACTTTTAAAACTTGGTATGGTCACTTTGAATTTTGAGTCATGTACTTTGGTCTCATAAATTCCCTAGAAGTCTTTATGGACTTGATGAACTGAGTGTTCAAGTAGTACTTGGATATGTTCATCATAGTCTTCATTGATGACATTCTTTTTCACTCCCATAATGAAAATAATTATGCAGACCACCTTAGAATAGTATTACAGACTCTCAAAACCTATAAGTTGTTTGCCAAATTAAGTAAATACAAATTTTGGCTAAGGTCAGTAGATTTTCTTAGTCACCTAGTTTTCGATGATGGCATTAGAGTTGATCCTCAAAAGACCAAAGTAGTGAAAAATTGTTCCAAATCTATCTCTTCATCAGATATCAAGAGTTTCTTTAGTTTGGCTGGATATTACCGGTGGTTTATTAAAGGGTTTTAATTTATTGCGTCCCTTATGTCTAGATTGACTCAGAAAAAGTCAAGTTTCAGTGGCCAGATTCTTATGAGAAGTGTTTTCAGGAGATGAAGACTTGACTCACCACAACCCAGTTTTAATGCTGCCAGATGGTTCAGACGGGTTTGTTGTGTACTCTGATGCTTCCATAGTTGGTTTAGGGTGTGTTTTGATACAGAGGGGTAAGGTTGTGGCCTGTGCCTGTAGAAAACTTAAGCCCCATGAAAAGAATTACCCTACCCATGATCTTGAGCTAGCAACTGTTGTGTTTGCCTTAAAAATTTGGAGGCATTATTTATATGGGATGCATGTTAATGTGTTCACATACTACAAATGCTTATAGTATGTGTTCTTGTAGAAAGATTTGAATCTGCATTAGAGGAGATGGCTAGAATTACTGGAAGATTATGACATGAGTGTTCTGTATCATTCGAGCAAGGACAATGTAGTGAAAGACGCCCTCTATAGGTTGTCCATGGGTAGTGTTGCTCACGTTAAGGGTGGTAAGAAGAAGTTAGTTAGGGAAGTTCATCAACTTGCCAGATTAGGTGTTTATTTGGTTGAATTAACTTAGGGTAGTATATGGGTTCAAAATAGATCAGAATCCTCTTTTGTTGCCAAAGTAAAAGAAAAGTAAGATAGGGATCCCAGTCTGGTGAAGCTGAAAGTGTCAGTTAGAAACCAAAAAGTGGAAGATTTCTCCTAAGGGGGAGATAGTGTGTTACGTTGCCAGGATAGACTTTATGTGTCGTGTATTGATGAGTTGATATAATGAATTCTTGCAGAAGCTCATGGTGCGCATTACTCAATTCATCTAGGGGCCCGAAGATGTACCACAATCTACAGGAAATCTATTGGTAGAGTGGGATGAAGAGAGATATTGTAGAGTTTGTAGCTAAGTGCTCCACTTATCAACAGGTTAAGATTGAACATCAAAAGCCTACTGGGTCTATGCAGGAGTTCTGCATTCCCACTTAGAAGTGGGAGGAAGTGAACATAGATTTTGTGGCAGGTTTGCCTCATACTTATTGTCAGTATAATTCAATCTGGGTCATTATAGATAGGATAACTAAATCAGACCATTTCTTTCCAGTCCATACTTCTTATTCAGCCGAGGACTATACCAAACTCTATATTAGAGAGTTAGTTAGGTTGCATGATGTTCTACTATCTATCATCTCAGATAGATGTACTTAGTTTACCTCTCACTTTTGGAAAGCTTTTCAAAAGGGTCTTGGTACCCAAGTTTACCTCAGTATAACCTTCTACCCTCAAATATATGGTCAAGTAGAAAGGACCATTCAGACCCTTGAGGACATATTGAGAGCATGCGTAGTTGGCTTTAAGGGCAGTTGGGATGACCACTTTTCTTTAATTGAATTCGCGTATAATAGTAGCTATCATTCCAGTATTCAGATGGCTTCATTTGAGGCTCTATATAGAAGGATATGTAGATCTCCAATTGGTTGGTTTGAGATAGGTGAAACCACTTTGGTAGGGCCCGATTTGGTATTTGATGCTTTGGAGAAAGTACAACTAATTTGGGAGAGGCTTAAGGCAACCCAAAGGCGACAAAAATCTTATGCATATATAAGGAGAAAGGATCTTGAGTTTGAGATTGGTGGTTTTGCATATCTAAAAATCTCTCCCATGAAGGGAGTAAAGAGGTTTGGTAAGAAGGGGAACCTTAGTCCCCGATATGTTGGCCCTTACATAATTTTGAGCCATTTCGGAAAGGTGGCTTATGAGCTTGAGTTGCCTATAGACTTAGCATCAGTGCACTAAGTATTCCATATCTCTTTGTTGAAGAAGTATCTTGGAGACCCAGTCGTAGTTTTTCCCTTAGAAAGTGTAGATGTTTAGAAGAACCTTTCTTACGAAGAAATTCCAGTCGAGATCCTTGATCGCCAGATTCGTAGGCTAAGGAACAAAGAAGTTCCCCTAGTCAAGGTTCTTTGGTAGAATCAATCCGTTGAGGGAGCCACTTAGGAAGCAGAAGCAGATATACGGACCAAGTACCCTCAACCTTTCTCCGCAAACTCAGACTCAATTTAAGGTAATAATTTTCCCTAGAATTTTCTTTTTTTCATGCTTAGTTTCAGTTGCATATCATTCTCATGGCAGTCATGCATTTTCAGAACTAGTTCAGTCCTGTGTCATATTTCAAACTCAGTTATGTAATTATATTTTCATCACGTATATTCAGCATGTAACCTCAATTCCTCAGTGTTTTCAACTTAATCAATCTCATTCGAGGATGAATGTTCCCAAGGGGGAGATAATGTAATACCCTAAAAAATCCAAACCAATATTAGAACCATACTTCGAGCTCATTAGAAATGAATTATAGCACTTTGATAGTTTTATGAGTGAGTTTGATGTATATTAAGGCCTCAAATAACTCCTAGCCATTAGACGAATCAAAATACCCCTTACCGATTAAATTTTTGAGGAGAATGTTGCTATAGTCAACTTCAAACGAGTATATCTTTTGTTTTAGTGAGAATTTTCCAGCTCAAAACCCACCAAATTGTAGGAAATTGAATTATCTTCACAACTATACCAATTTCGCCTAAATCCAACATGCGGGTAAGAAGTTATATCTTTACAACTATACCAATTTCGCCTAAATCCAACATGCGGGTGAGAAGTTATGGCACTTTTAGTGTGAGGCAGTAGCTCATCGCGATTAGGCTGCATGCATCGCGATGATGGCCAAAATCACATTCGTCCTTTTTCCAGTGGAGCACCGCGATAGCATCGCATCATGCCAAAGTATAATTTCTCACTCGCCCTTTTCCAGTGAAACACCGCGATAGCACCGCATCACGCCATTAGGTAAAATCAGAATTGTCTTTTTTTTAGTGGCGAAACGTGATTGTACCGCATCGCACCGTAGGTCAAAATTGGTATTTCCAGTTCCACGGTTTTATTTTCTAGAGGTTGTTTAGTTTTTTCCCATGGACCTTGTGACACCTCGATTCGCTAAACTGGAATGCTACACGGTGTTCATGACCCCGAGGGACCACAAGCTAACCCATGATTGATATCTGTACCTGTATACTACAAATCATGATATAATAATGCGGAATATATAGAACTGTAAGGCCATAAGGTTCGACTGAATACAATCATGTGGGTGAAAATGCCCAAAACAATTCAGTCTGAACGTAAATCTGAAAGCCTCTAAACTATTTGAATAAGGAGTTGAAGGAACATGTCTCCAACTAACTCCATAAAATTGAACTGAAGAAATAAATAAATGTATCAAATCATATTGTCCTCGAATCAATGAGGACTCACTGTTTCTCTGCGACTGGAATGCTACCGCTACTGCTGGGCTGGAGCTCGTGTCTCGAAACCTATGGTGTAATATGAAAAGAAAGCACCATAGCACAAATGCGTCAGTACAACTTGAGTACTGAGTATACGAGGAAGGTAGGCTGAACATAAATAGTTTCATGCATGAACGACACTGACTGACTAATATGAACGTGGGAGTGCAAACACACATATATAGAAACTGGGACCGTGAATACGTGATAGCATGACCTGTAAGCTAATACATGGTTTACTGATAAATGTCATGACTGATACTGAAACTAATAACATGGACGACTGTATCTGATAGTCCTGTATATATTAAAATCTGAAGAACGCCTTGAGTTCTTTTACTGAGACTGATACTGAAACTGTGGGAAGTAGTGTTTAACCGACATGCCCTATGTATGCCATTATAGCTAAACTGGGGTCCAATCTCTGCCCCAACTGGAGGGGTGTTAATACCGTATCACGGGTAAGGACAGCCTGTGAGTGACCCTTATCTGGCGGGTACTTAATGAGAACGGTGAGAACCCTAAACTGGTGGGTTAAGACACCTCTTCAACCCTAATCTGACGGGTTAAGATGTCTCAATCTACACTGGCTACGTAGTTTTGGAACACAAAGATGACTACTAAGAATCACACCTTGAACTGGCGGGTGAGTTCCCATCCTTGGGTTCACTCGGTGCTAACCTCTACTCCCATCTGGAGGGACTGAACATGAATAACTCACTGTGCATGACTTAATCTTACTGAATTCTGTTGACTGGCCGAATGTTACTGATATCTGACAACTGACTAAGATCATGAGGTTTTCCTGAGTCACATGACTAACTGAAGTCTATGGAATCATAGGTTGAGTTTGGATATCGTGAAACATGACATGGCTCTAGGCACACAGCTATAGTTTTCGGGTACAAGTACCCCCAGGACTCGATGGAAGGAAACTGACACACATGACTGACTTGATCATAAGAGTAGAGTCCATAATTTATAATATCATAAGTAGGGATCTCATACCAAGCATGGTTATCAACAAAGTATTGCATGGAAAGGATTTCATATCTCATGGAAGTACTTGCACAATCTTAATATCATGTTCATTGCATAATCATATTGGAAGCACATACCAATAGCATGGAAGTTTATGTGGATTGCATAGTTATCATACATCTTGTTCATAAGTAGGATTTGCAAGTAAACATAGCATAATCTCATAAGAATAGTTCATGAGTGTAATACCCCGCATGTTTCTAATCCTGTGATTCATACTTGAGTACATGACTTACAATGAATATCCTAGTGATAGGATAGCTTATGATCCATTAAGCATGTTCATATGAGTCACTTAAGGTAATACAAGCTAAGAGTTTTTGAATCCATCAAGTTTTAATGTTCGATTTTGCAAGGGTCATCTTTGAATGAGTATAACTCTATGTTAATTTGGTATTTTGGCTGATTTAGACCCACCAAATTGTAAAAAATCGAATCAGTGCCAGTATCAGAAGTAGCACTCCTTGGTATGAAAATTGAAGAGCTGTCAATCAGAATCTTATTGGATCCAGTAGCAATGATGATCGAAGGATAATACCGTTACATATGACTGGGTTGACTGCACTTGAAACATTGATTCTTTCCCTCACAATAAAACCCACGATGTCACTAATCACAGAACTAGCAATCAGGATAAGGAGGGACTAATCGGGATCTACTAGACTAATATTGGGTACTCTATGCCCAAAGATCTACACCTTTTTAAAAAAGACGACCACCAGACAACTTTGGGTAAAAGTTCTAGACGATAGATATGAACCAGAATTTCCCTTGCTCTCTTTCTTGGTCCAATATCTCCCATATATACCACTATTATGACGACCTCCACCCTGCTCTGAGTATTTGATTTTTTTAGCCTCTCCCTCATCTTATCCTAATTCCTTCTCCCACTAATAAAACCGGACTGGTGTGATAAAGAGACTATTATTTAGGTCAGCAGATGAATAAAATGACAAAACTAAGCATTAGACACTGTTCTCTAAGGTGTCTGAGGAGGACTAGGGGGAACTAGTGGAATTCCACTATGGCAATAAGAAGCAGCGACCCTAGACCGGGTCTGTACCTCAGGGGTAGGATGAGTTCTGTCCACATTATCATTAGATGAGACAGAATATTTTCCACGAGCATAAAATTTTCTAGAAGGCATGATCTGAAAAGCGAACATATAAAAATTAGAGAAGATTTCATGACCTTAGACTTTATAGCTCGAAGAATAGATCATAAGAAAGAAAAATATTTCTAAATGACTCATAGCCTCTCCCTTATAAGTGTGGCGCGCTACATAGCCATAAAAGAGACTCTACTTGACATAAATTAGTTGGACACCCAATGACACCAAACTTAGGCTCTGATACCACTTTATCATGACCCGAACTAGGGTCTGGCCGTGATGGGTACCTTAAGTCTGCCGGGGACCAGAGTTCACCTCCTTGCACCTAACCAACGACCATAATATCACCCCTATCAGATAAATTTTAAATATTTAACAAGATAAATTTAGAGAATTAAAGATACTTCTATAATTAATAACCAACAATCGACAAATATCACCTAAATCTATAGTAATCCAACAATGCCTTCTAAATAAAGTACCAAAACTTCCTACCAATAAGGTGAAGGGGACATGCCCCCAACTATACATAAAACACATCTAAGTAATATAAGACATAAGAGACCAAAACATGAAATGTAGACTTCTGATATATGAAAGCTCACCACTTCAATGTCTACTCATATTATGACCCCAAATCCGAATCATTATGCAAAAGAAGTAGAAGTATGGCCAATTCCTGCATTACATGGGGATACAACGTCTGAATATGGTTAGTAGGGTGAACTCTAGCATGATACTCAAGTATAAGGATAACATAATGCCATGATCAACAATTTAACATCATTCAAAATCCAATACACATAACCAAATGCACATACATATATTTTATATCACATACCAGTATAGGAAACAAGGCTTAACATAAATGTTTGAAAATCTTAACCTATGTCATGTAGCTTAACCATTATAGTAATAGTACCCACGGGCTATATGGGCCCCAATTCTCACCCCTGGTCAAGCCCCAGTGCGTGTAGTCTCACAAACCAGGAAAAGATCATACATACATGTACGGGGGACTAGAACCCTTAAGTCATATACTAAAGTAACTTAAGAACCCGATCATAAAATGTGATATGGGGGACTCGAACCCTACAATCATAATGATAACAATAAGGTATACTCGAACCACCTGGAATTAACAAGGGGACTTGAACTATCATGCAATAATGGCCCCTGCACCGGCTAGCGTGATTTCTAGTATCGGTCCCTCAGGACTTCCATCTTTCACGGTTAGCTACACAACCCCTTTTTATGCCTAATTAAAAGAATTTAACATATATTTTCATTTTTATTAAATCAATTACACACCAAGGCATCTCATTGGTATCGTCATACCAACCTCGCTTGCAAGCTAATATCATCATACCATGTCATCTACTCAACTAGCTGGGACTCAAACCCATAAGTCAAAAGATATTCAAATAATAAATCATTCGGGACTCGAACCCATTTAATCAACCAAACCCACAACGTTCCAATTCTACTATTTATACATGGCCACTAAGGCCTTTTAAGGAAAACATGCATACTTTATTATCCTTTTTATGCCAATGCATTATTACAAGTGGGAAAACCAAACTATATGACAAAAGCCCTTTTCATTGGAAATTTTATAAACATGTTGAGGGTATATAATTTCCAAAACCATAATCAAGGAAAAATCATCAAATTGGGGTTTACAAATGATCCCTAAATTTAATCACCATTCCTATGCACCCATAAGTTCAAAACAATATTTAAAGCATGATTAATCATATGTAAATAACGAGAAAACATTGTTCAATAACAAGAATTCAAAACCCTCAACTATTGTTATAAAATCAACATGAATATCTCATGAACAATACTTTAAATCATATGCTATTACAAAATTGACAATAAGGAAAGAGTAACATGCCTAAGATATTCAAAATTATAGAAAAGAAACCTTGAATTGACCCCTGGATACTCAACCTTGAGGAAACCCTAGCTTACTTGTCTTAGGAGAATTTTAGAGAGAAGAGGATATGTTTTGATTGTGTTATGAGTGAGAATAAAGTCTCAATAAAGTTTATAGGTCGTGGGTTATGTTTAGGGAAAGAGGGAAATATCTAAAATACTCTTATATAAAAGCTGGAAAAGGGTTGTTATTTACTATAAGTCAACTATTGACTCGTAACCACTCCTTACAACTCGTCACCACAAGTCATAACCAAGAAATTACCACTAAGGAACCCTACACTATTATCCTTGCGAGTACGACTCAACTATAAGACTCGTAATAAGGCCTTACGACTCATAGAGTCCAGCCGTAATCAACACAGAACCCAGATGGGGACTTACACTAGACATTCTCTGACTACATCTAATGACTCGTAATGTATCCTTGTAGCTCTTAGTGAGAAACTCATATCAGATCAGAATTTATCCACTAACTTACTAATTTGGTTACCATTCATCCCAATGACTCGTCTGGATACCCCATGACTCAAAGGGTCCAGTCATAACAAGGACTGTGAGTGCAAACCTTAGGAAATTTCCAAGGGCTAAAATACGAGGTGTTTCACTTTACCTTAGAGGTATTTCTATCTTTTTCCCTTTGTGTATCAATTTGGGTGATAGGCTTACTCGTCAATGTTCACCGCGATGAGGGTCATCATGACCCTTGGATTTTTGGTCATGAAAAAAATAGTATCAGAGCAGCCAGATTCATTGGTTTAAATAGTGTAAGAATGAGATTTCTAATAGAGTCTCATGGATCATTACGTAGATATCTATATCTATCTTTGAGAGGCTATAAGATATCTTTAGACATTAAGTACTATTCCTCCATTAGTGCCAACATTTGAGTATGTTGCATTAGGATCATGAGTTCAGCCTTCACCTATCTTACCTTCTCAGAAAGGATCTCAGTCTGTTAGATTCACTATGTCGCCTCTTATTTCTACTATAATGACATTTTCTGAGGATCAGAAAAGGTTTGAGAGATTTAATTGGTTGGACCCTCCCAAATTTAGTGGTATTGTAGGAGAGGATGCCTATGAGTTCTTGATTGATTGTTAACTTGGGGTCTCTTGAGTCTCATGGAGTGGCTTATACCACTTATTAATTGAGAGATGCTACGAGAGACTGGTGGTGATTATTTATTGGTTGTGGACCTTTTGATGCTCATGAGTTGACTTGGGATAAGTTTGCTAATGTTTTTTTAGAGAGATTTATTCCTTAGAGTTTGAGGGGTCGGATGCCTTGTCTAGATATTTATAGAGTATGAGACACACTTTTATGCCTTGTCTAGATATTTTTATGCCAGTATTTCTATCGAGTCTAAGATGATTCAAAAGTTTGTGAAGGGTTTAGATATTTCTCTCTGGTTGGCTACTTCTTAGATAGTTGTATTTAGAGCATCCTTTCAAAGCATTATGGATCATACCAAGATGATAGAGGGTATTCTAAGAGCATCTCACAAAGGCGCCAAGAAGATGTGCTGTTTTGGTGAGTTTAGGGGCTAGACTCCTTATAGTAGAGATTTTAGAGGTTCTTATGGATATTAAGATAGGCTAGTGTAGGCGGCCTTATAGAATTTAGGTGGTGGCTTTTTTGGTTCAATAGTTTAGTAGTTTAGGATGGTTGTTCGGGCCCAGTGGTACCTTCTCCTGTTAAAGCGGGCCATATAGGTTGCTTTGTATATGATGAGGTTGGCCATTTGGATAAGGACTGTTCTTGTCATGTGACTAGAACTGCTCTTATTTTTACTGTAAGAGGTAGGGGTACTACTAGAGATGCAAAGAGTAGAGGTAGTGGGGCCTGTGGTAGTAGTCTTGGGGCTACTCAACTAGTTGGTGGTTGTGATTAGTGTTATGCTATACCCTTTAGGCCAGAGGTGGAGGCTTTTGATGCTGTGATCACAAGTAACGTCCCTATTTGTTTTAGATCTATACCTGTGTTATGCATCTGTGCTATTTGACCCCAATATGACTTTCTCCTATGAGTCTACATATTTTGATTTTGGTTTTGATTCTATTAGTGAGCCTCTTGCTATGCCTGTTAGTATATGATGAAAGATCATTGTATGCTTATTTTAGATGAGGCTATAAGTGTGAAGTGAGATTTGGGGTGGAGTCTTTGATACATGTGATGGTTAGTAGAAATTTGTGTGTGTATGCTCTTGGGGTAGCGGTGAGAGTTGTATTAATGGTGGTTTAGAGAATATATGTACGTCTTGATTAACGTTGCTTTGAAGTTCATATGTGGTTATAAGGATAGTCTTGAATGACATATTGGGATGTCAGTGGAGGAACGCAATATGCGCTAGTGAATCCATAGTAAGAGTTCAGAGTTAGTCATTGAAGTGGAGGGCATATTATGCTTAGGATGTGATAAAAAAAGAAATATAGAAGGTTGGATCATATGGTTTAGAATAATATCGTGGTGTAGCGTGTTGTATTTTATGATTTAGAGTTAGGCTTGATCACGGTGAAAGGATTTAAGCTACTTTAGATACTAGTAGAAAGATTTATTGATACCCATATGAGAATTTTAAGCTGAATTGAATGAGTATGGTATTTAAGGGGAATAGCATAGTTAAGGGAGTATTCGAGAAATGTGCGAAGCTTGAAAGTAAGAGGTAGCATTGCCTAAGGCCTGGTAATTCTATCCTAGTTTATGAGTTATATATCTATATTCCATGTTATAGAGTAGTGTTATTTTTGTGATTCCTTAGTTGGATGTCTTGTGTAACTCATTCCCAAGATTCTTTGCTCCCTAATGCTGCTAGGACTTCTTTAGAAAGAGTGTTGAAGAGATACTTCAGTTAAGTATAAGTTTCCAGTATAATTCAGCCAGTATAACCAGCAATTCATTTTGACAGACTAGCAGACAAGTCACTGTGGTTTTCCACCTTTTCACCCAGTCCTGCTATTCGAAGTCTCATGCGTATGTCCATCCCCAAGAGATAATCTATTCCATCTATATAAATTGTGAATTCAGTTCATTCCAAGCATCATGTTTCAGATTCAACTATCTATTCATGACTCGGTGCATAAGAGTTGATAGCGTAATACCATTGTATGATCTAAGTCTTATTGTCTTATGACTCGTACTTGCATAAGTTATCACTTCCCAATTTCAATATGTATGATTGGATCATGAACATTTCTAGGGAATCCTAAATTTTCAGCACGAATCAGCTTCTTGAAGCAAGAAAAGTCAAGTCAGCTCAGAATTTGGTTTCATGATAGAAATTTAAATGTTTTAGATCAGTTATGTCCTTTCTTAGAAGGCACATCATGTCCGCGTTATTCCATACCTCTAAGCTTCAATAAGTTCCTTCCCATCATTCGGGGACGAATAATCCCAAGGGGAAGATAATGTAATACCCAACATTTTGGGCTAGAATGAAAACCGTTATTTCTATGCGTTGATGTGCCAAAATCCATAAATCTTATGTAAATTTGGTAGGTTAATCAATTATGTAGTGTGAGAATCAATTTGATCATGAATTGAGATCAGAGAGGTCTAAGTTGAAAGCTTTCCTATCGTGTGAGTTTTAGTGAGCGTTGAAACTTGGGTCAACTTCAATCGACCATAACTCTTTGTATTTATTGAATTAGAGGGACTACTATATATCAAATGAAATGTCCTCAAATTATTTTTCCAACAATACCAATTTCTCCAAAATCCGACACCCGAGCAAGAAGTTATGGCTTTGTATAGTGGAGTGTGTTGCCTAGCATAAGGTGTGCGATGTACACCCTAACATATACCATAAGGTGTGAGATGCACACCCTAATGTGTGCGATAAAGTGTGCACCGCACAACCTATCTTATGCGATAAGGTGTGCGTCGCATACATTATGACCCAAGTGACTTAAACACTCCATTTTTGGGGAAAAATGGTCCTTTTCCCATCTTTATTCAGCCATAAACACGAAATTCAGTCCCCAATTCTCCAAAATACATCCACAATCTCTCAAATTCTCTCAAGAACACTTCTTAGAGTTTCAAACTAGAAACCCAATTAACTCAAGATTCAACCGTGAGTTTTCAAAACTAATTGGAGATTTGGAATCCCCAAGCTGTAAGCGTCGAGAATCATCCATTATTTTTCAAAATAGAGGTACATGAGGTTGTCCTAAATTTCATGGACATGATTTGAAAAGAATTCGCACAAGACTTTAATCTTTATACATATATATGTGTTATTACAAGTGGGAATTTTGTTGTTATACCAATAGCACGTGTTGTGTCATGATTTTGAAAGATTAATGAAACTTCATGGGGTTGTTTGCTTGAATATATTTCAATTGTTGAATTATGGACATGTGATCTGAATTTTAAAAGGATTTGATGTATATGAATTGTGATTTTTTAAATCCCCCATGATAATGTTCTATACCCATATGATATTTGTGTTACACTATCGAGAGCATACATTTTTTTGCTGTTTCTATGATACTACTCATAAATGATAAAACTTCTTGAATTATTATATGTAAGAATCATTGTGCATGTGTTTGATGTGTGTGGAAGTCTTATGTATGTGCATGTTATGAATGGTATAAAAAGTTGGAGAAGTGATGTGATACTGATGACTTACACATTGGGGTATGATGATACCCCACAGAGTATGATATATGTTTTGTCTAGAATCAAGATTAAAGCTTAACTTTATGTGAGTTAGGTGGTTAACCGAAGAAAGCATGAGTCAAATGACTCTATGATGGAAATCGTGAATTACCGACATGGGGAACTTGGTACCATGCTATGTGATCTTGTGTACCTCGTATTGTGTCATCCCTATTTGGGACTAATGATTAGGATCCCTGCTTTGTGATCTTGAGCCCAACCCTGACATGTGGACTTGATTGGGATGGAGACACCCTGCTGTCTGATCTTGCTTGTTCTTCTTCCCTCACTAATACTCCAATCTTGGAGGCAACCGAGATTTAGCAATTGGTAGAAGATTGTAGGGTGTACCACCTAGCTCAGTAGTGTTGCATTTGTTGTTGAAAAATCCTTATACTATGCCCATATGTTTTCGAACTATTTTTTTGATAAAGTGTTTTATAGCAGCTCTCATTTATGTTATATAAAAATTCTATTTTTGTTTTGGATTACTCTGTATACCAGTACATCTGTATTGATCCCCTTCCCTACCTCTCAGGTTTTGAGGCTTAGTCTAAGGATCCAGATAAGCAGTGGATAATTCAGACCATAGATCCGATTGTGCAGTGGTGAGCCTTCTCCAGTCCAAGAGGCCTGTCCTTTCAGATTATATTATCTATTACAGTTTTGGTCTACTCGGGGACTTGTCCCAATTTTTAGATATTTGTTATTGATCATGTAGTAGAGATTTTGCAGACGGTTTTCTATAGGTTGTTAGATAATTTTGGGTTGTCATTTTCTATTATCGAATTTATATCAGATTTATGACCATGAGTTCGTTTCGCTATATTTTCTGCATTCCCTTATTTGTGTATGAATGGTGTATTTGATTATAAGTTAGAAGGGTTTCTAGGCCTTCTCGATTCGGGATGCTCGTCACGGCCTGGTCCTTGGTTCGGGTCGTGATACATTCATTAGGTAATTTTAGGGTGTTTGTGAGGTCGAATTACTCATTTCGTTATCAACATCATAGTAAGTTTCAATTTAATTCATGGTTTTTTTGTCAATTATTTCCCCAAAATGCCTAGATTATTGTTGAGTTGGTTTTAGCACCATTTGAGATCAAATTTACCCTTTCTTGAGTGTAAATGTTCCTTGAGCATAGAGAGACGTGTTGACGGTTTTGAAAGTGCAATTCTACAAGCAGGTCGCACATGAGATTTTTAGGTAGCCTTAGACCCGATGCATAAAAGTGACATATGGGTACGGTTGTTCTCATATTGATTTGTGGATTATCATTTTGATAGCGTGGTATCATGAAGAATCTTCTCGAAAGGGGAAACATTGATTTAATGGATTTCCCCGGGCTTACTTCGGTGTCCAGGTAGGCTAGGCTAAATATTCTAATAGATTGAGCTAAATTTTTGTATTATTATGATAACGTGCTAGATGTGCATTGGAAATTAGGATTTGAAGTTACATTTAGCGTTAATTGGATTAATTACTCGATTTAGAGGCCACAATTAGACATAATTTACTTAGTTACTCATTCTTTAAGTGCAATTGCTATCTTAGGACTAACATGTGGCTTATTTATTATCTAGTAGTGAAATTAGATACCTTAATCTAGTTCAGGTAAAATCTACCATTGAATGGATTTTGGGGATTTGAAGTGGGCCCACAGCCGAGGTAGTGGTTGGACTTCATACACTTAACCTACCCAGACCCCACTTAATGGGAACATACTAATATGTTGTTGTTGATGTTGTTTTGTAGAATTAGGATCATTCGGCCTATCTTAGGACAAGATTGTTACTAGCTCTTTGTAGACTTAATAGACACGTATATCATCTAAATATATATTTTAGAGATTTAGGAGGATTGATAGATGATGCTTTATGCAAGATTAGTACTTGGGAGATGATACTAGTTCTGGTTTGAGTTCAATAATTTATGATTTGATGACTGGTTTAATTTTGGTATTATTCATGATATGAGTTTCAGTTCAAGTCCTTCAAATCATGATATGAGTTTTATTTCAAGTTTGGCATTGAGGGTTTATTTATAATGGTTATGGAACCAGTTCGAGTCTGGTGTTCATGGTATGGAAGGATTAATGGTTATGTTTTTAAGATACGACTAATTAGTATAATTTTGGTTATCATTTCTCTTTGATTGTACCCTCCGAGCTTGTGGGGGCCATGTTAGGTTATTTACTTTATTGCACTTATTGGCTTATGGGGGCCAGTTTTGTAGTGATAGTTATGTTTCCTTTAATATTATTAATTTGGTTGTTTATTTATAGTATTTGGAGTATTATTCCAGGTTTGCCCTCTTACTTTGACTTATCATTATATATCTCGCATTTTATCGTATTCATATTATGATTTAGCCTAGTCGGATGATGATGCCTACTGAGTACCAAATGGCTTTGGTACTCATACTATACTTCTGTACTCATACTACATTTTTGTGCCTTTTTGGTGTAGATATGAGTACCAATTTTTACTGTTGATGCTGTGATCATGCGAGCTAGAGTTCGGAGATAGGGTGAGCTCTCAGATACAGAGATGGCCTTTCTCCATCTTCAATATTTTGGTTAGTCTTTCTATTTTTGAGAATGACATATATTTGACTATGATAGTATTCATACTCTTTTTATATTAGTGGCTCTTGTACCGACACTACTAGTTCATGGTATATTATTATTTCTCTTATTTACCTTTTGTATTATTATAATTCCATAATTTCTTGATTGTAAGTCTTTTACTTGTGTATTTCTGACATTTATGCCATTTTCTACCGAATTAGCCCATTGCCTGTAGTTCTGAGATACGGTTCAACGTGCCTACTGGTAGGATAAAGTAGGAGCCAACATGCCTCTATAATTGCGCCGTGAAATGCAATGGCAAATGATTTTACCATTATACACCTGCTACTGTGGTGGTATATCAGAAGTCAAAACCCCTGGAAGAACTCAGGAGGTCCATTTATGTCACACATCGAATCTACATCCTAGGCATGTTTGGCACCTAATGCCATTATTGGTCTGAGAGTAATCTGGTTTCACACACTAATCGAACTGACATTGACGATATGTAGAAGATCTAAAATCATGTAATAATATTCAATATTAAAATCAATGTGAAATACTATATAAGAAAGGACATTTATAGTCAGCTGAATTTTGAAATATAAGACTGAACAACTGAACAACATACTGTATATTGAAATCTTTACTAATGTAATTGAATATTTTTTATCGGGACACGACATTAATTTACCTTTTTTTTATAAAAACTAAACTACTGTACTAAATTGCTGACTAAGCCTTCTGAAAGTAAAAAAAAAGTCTCACCTATAGGTGATGAAATAGAGCCTATTGAAGTGTCTGATCATGAACCTAAGTACCTGAATTTGCGTCATAAAATGATACATCGCCAAATAGAATAACTATATGAAATGTACAACAATAGAAACAACATAATACCCAGTGGATAACATTACATGAATATGATATGTATTAAAGATAATGTTATGACTGAATAGTAACAATAATTGGGTGGCGTATTATTTTATTACAGTTTATTTGGTGTAAAATTGGATAGTTGGTGTGGTGGTCCTCTGCATTAATTTGGATTGGGGTCAGTAATTGATGATTTTTGCTAACATGTGTTTCATAATCACCCTTGAATTTTATTTATTTTTCCTTTTTCTGTATCCCATGAATGTTTTGATTTGAGTAGCAATGTATAGATCACATTTCTTCAGTATTGGCTTAGCGATGATCAAGGTACTGGATGGCAGATCTCAGAACTTACTCAGATCTCTCTTCTTTTATTCTTGTACTTTATGTGAATTTAAGATACTATAGTGTATTTGATATTACTCTATATTAGAGGCTTGTATTAAGGACAACCAAACCTAGGATCTATCTTTGAGACTTATATTTCATTTCTTTATTATTTGGAGTTATTTATATTTTTCTTCTTCTTCCGCTCATATTTCACTTTGATTATTGAGTTTCGGTTGGGTTATGCTGACCTGCACCTAAAGGTATGACAAGTCCATTACAAACTCTATTTTGGGACGCGACACAAAATATAAAAAAGGGTAATAGAGGTGGACAACGCTAAATTTGAAGTAATTTTCTAGTTATCTCCTTTGATTTTAGTAAGGGTACCTAAAACTTTCATGGGCATGTCAGGTTCTACCCATAGTTTATAAAAGATTTTTGAAGATTTCTAACCCTTATGCATGTTACTAGGAAAGGAGAAAAAGTTAGAGTTGGATTAGACATGTCTAGGCATCTGAATACCTGAAGGAGTAGTTGATTTCTACACTAATCATTGTTGCACCTGACTGGTCGAAACCTTTTGAGGTAATGTGCGATGCAAGTAGGGAGGCTTTTGGTGTAGTTCTTGGTCAAAGTTAAGACATGATTTTCCACTGGAAATTGTTTTATCCATTCCTACACCTCATAAATATCCAAACACAACAATGGGGAGGGCGAAATAGGAGAAAAGTAGTTAAAGTCACAAAATTCCCTTGAGGATAGTTACACCATTTAACTTAATCGCTATTTTAGTGAGACTTGACCACAACTGGTCAAAGTTGTCACTTTTGTTCTTATATTTAAGACTTGAAACATATCTTTCCCCCTTTTTCTGTTACCATAAGGAATAAATCTAATCAGAGTAAAATATTTATTTTCAATTAATAGAAAAATTAAAAGACTGTTGACAACTAAATCTTTTTCTTATTTAGTACTTTTCTTTAAATGAATAAAATTTATCTTTTCTTTTCCGCAATGTGAACGCATTAATTTGATTAGTGTTTTAAAAAATTATTTTATATTGATTTTCCTCCAAATTAATTTATAAAAATTTTTAGTGCGAGTTGAGTTATAGATTGGTGAGTATCGAACAATAATAAAAATAACTTTGAGCAAAATTTAATTTTTAATATATTTAAGAGCATCATAAGATTTCTGCTAAGTATGAGTTCTTCCACAATTAAAAAAATAATATTATATTGCTATAAGCGTGAAAACATCTATAATCATACACATTTTATCATTTAATATTTAATATATATTTTTTATTTTATTCAATTCATTATTATATTGATTTTTGTGCACATTCAAAAATTATCGAAATTGATATTTCAAAATTCTGAGCTAATACTTAAAATGTTTGATTGTTTCAATTTTTAGTTTTTAATTTTGTACGTCTAAAAATGAAAATATACAATAATATTTATAACTTTCTTGATGGAACACATTTGTTTTTACATTCTGATTATCTTCTATTTTCCTAATAAAAAAGGTTTGACTAAAAAGTATTGCTCATCATAAGACATCTTATTTGGTATTTATCTGCCCTCATTTAGTTTTATGTCAAAATAGGTAGCAACGACAACAGAGAATCCTCTAATTCAAACTTCAAAAACTTATCATATCAAAATTTCCCCCTACAGTAGGAGCCAATCTGAGGCAGAGAAACACACAACAACAACAATCATAAAGACACTTAGTCCCCTCTATCTGTAATGACCCGGGACTACCCCCTTGTCGTCATACATGATTACGACTCCGAAGGACCACAAGCTAACTCATGAATGATATCTGCTATGAGCACTAAACAATAGTACTGAAATAAATGCAGAATGATAGGCTGAACATCTATGGAAGGTAAGGATCCATGGATGAACATCTAACATACCTTAATTCATGAGATTCTTGGCTTTCTTGGAGAGATTCTTGGGATTGACCTTGATTCTTGAGAGCTAGGGTTTATTTTCCTTTGAGAAAACTACCTTTTGATTTTGGATAAAAAGTGAATAATGAAGGGTTTTACACATTTTTAGGGCTTAAATCCCACATCTGGGCGGGATAAAATCACGGGAAAAAACTTTTTTAACCCTAGGTACAACTTTAATTTTCGTGAAGTTTTCCTGATCTGGACTCGCCACATCGTGCTAGGCCATTGAAAAATGACAATTGGGAAATTGTATGGTGGCGCGATGTGGTACAATCGCGTTGCCACCTTGGACGCGACCTGAAAGCTCACCATAATGCGGTGGTATCGCTTCGGAACACTAAAAAAGGACAATTATGAATTGGGTCTATGGTGCGATGCACCAATATTGTGAAGCAACACTGAAAATTGGCAATTTCTATTTTAACACACTTCACGACGCGCTATTGGTCTGAATGGCGATGTTTGACGACTGAAACTTAAAATTGCCATAACTTCTTATCTGGTTGTTGGATTTAGGCAAATTTTAAATCATTGGAAAGATAATTGAATTTTGTACATAATGAAAGGCTCTAATTTGAAAATTACTAAGTATTTCAAAAGTTTTTTTTAGGATAACCCATGTACTGAGGGTTAATCTAGGCTAGGGAAATATGGGATATTACACTATCGAACCAACCATATTTCTTCCCATTATAAGTGTAACACCTCGAGATCCCAATCCAAGACGTCACACGGTGCTTATGGACCCGAAGGACCACAAGCTAATCCTTTTCTGATATCTCTACCTGTACACTGCATAATATCTAAAAAAATATGGAAACTTGCCGTAAGGTTCAATACATTTATACATACTAAAAACTGAAAACTGAATACTAATACATCCGTATGAAAAGCCTCTAACTATCTGAACTGTGGAGTTGATGGGACATGTCCCCAACAAACTCCGTCAACAGAAAATAAACAAAGTCTGAAACAATAGTAGTAAACTGACACTCATCCTTGAAAGAAGAGGACTGACTTCTACGACTGTTGATTGGGACCAAATTGCTGAAGATAAACTGGATCCTGTGCCTCTGAACCTATGGTGTCAAATAAAACACCATAGCACAAATGCGTCTGTACAAAAATATACCGAGTATGTAGATGGGGTAGGCTAATGCAAAGGTTCATGCATGCACAATAGCTAAACTGAATAATTATGAAAATACTGCATGAGAACACATACATGAATGCATAGAACATGAACATAATTATCGCAACTCTAGATACTGAAACTCAGATACCACTTTATTGTAGACTGAACTCACTACCGACACTAAGATACTAAATTACTAACTCATCTGATACTGATAACTAAGGATCTAGATGTGCTTACAACAATGACTGAATTCTTGGATTTACTGCTTTCGACTGACAGGATTAGAGATCAACCTTTATAATAGATAATTTCGGAAGCTTTATCAATGATAAGAAATATGATTATATCTTAATCTGATAACAAGAATACTCAATAGAAATCTGATACTGTGATCAAGCCTGTCTGACAGCATATCTCTGAATATAATATCAAATAACTGTATGTGAGACCAAGTCTATCTGATGGGATGGCCCATAAATCAATAGAACTATCTGAGTTCCTCATAAAGATAGATGACTGTATCTGATAGTCCTGATTTATGAAGACTGATTCTAAAACTGAGACAGAATCTGAAATTGAAACTATGGGAAGTAGTCACTTAATCGACATGCCCCGATCTACTATATATGGGGTCCAACCTGTGCCCCTTCTACCGTGCCACTGGTAAAGACAACTATATGTGACCCTCATCTAGCAGGTCCTCAAATGAGAATGGTAGAGCCCTCATCTAGCAGGTCAAGCCACCCCATCTACCCTAATCTATCAGGTATGATGTCTCTCATCCACCCTCAACTAACAGGTGTGATGTCTGAACCTACGCTGGCTACGTAGTTCTGGAGCATAAGGATTGTTTCTAAGAATCACACCTTCTCCTAGTAAGTGAGTTCCCATCCTTGAGCTCTCTCGATGCTAGTTTCTACTTCTAACTGAAAGACTCAGAACTGAATTCTCAATTGAACACTGGCTAAACTGAATCTGACACTGATCATATTACTCAAAAGGTCTGACTGATGGAAAAGATATCGAATCATGGTATCTGACTGACGATACAAAGCTTGAATAGATTACTCGAATCACTTCTGAGATTAGGATTGAATCACATGAATACTATTAGAACTGAGCTGATTACAGGTCTGAGGCTAGATTACTAATGATATAGAGATTACAGAGATAACTGAGATTACTGAGCTTTATTAAGCTTCGCACTTGTCTGAGGATAAAGAGTTCTGTAGTTCACTGTGTTCTGAGAATCATGGCTCGATTGGAATTATTGAAAAACAGCACGGGCTCTAAACAACAACTTTATTTTCGGGTATAAATACCCTCAGTACTCGATAACATAAAAGTAAGACATAATCATTCTTCATCATAAATCATTCATGCATCATCACGGTCATCCATTCATCACTACAATCATTTATTCATCATTACAAGCATTCATTCATCATTACAATCATTCTTGTATCATCACAATCGTTAAAGCATCACTTTAATTAGTTGGGCATCATAATATACTTTCCCTCTCAAGATCCTTAGAACATCGTATTAAGCATTTAGGAAACATAGACCTCTATTCATTATCACAACCACAAAAGGGTCACTCCAAACCTTTAAGGATCATCAACATCGGTTCACTATCATATACTAGCCTAGGGAAGACATGCTATTCGATTATACCTCATTTAACGAGATCTTACATCAAGTACTTCATACCTATATCGGTCTTGTCATGTATTGGATATCACTTTATTTGGAGGTAAATTCATACTAACACGTCACTATTTACTTGCTAAGAACTTGACATGTATTAAAAGCTTAGCATATATCAAAGAGCACAAAATCAGGGAATTTACAACCATCATATCTTGACTTGTTCACTAGGGTCTTTCAAAAACCACTAGACATGACTGATTTTACACCTACTTGGGGATTTCATGCTATCTTGGCACATTTCAGTCACTAAGGCATTTTATCAAACACTAGGCATGCATGGACTAGCTCATAATTTGGGGTTTCCTATTCAACATACTATAGTGGCCCTTATGCTTCACCTAAGCTCTTTATCAAATCTATGGGGAACGTTCTTCACTTATTCAACCATTTTTACACCCAAAAGTCATGAACACATCACATGGAAAAACAACTTCAAGAGGGTCTATCACAAACATCACATGAATTCCACATACTAGGGTCGAAGCTCATAAATTTTATAGGCAAACATAAATCAAAACTCAACAGCACATTAAACATCCATTTCAACTCATACAAATCATTTACAACTCATAAACATAAAAATCTTTTAGTTTTAAAAAGGGTTCTTGAGCTTCTTGGATGAAAGGGACCCAAGAATCAACATCTACATACCTTAACCTTTGAAATTGGATGAACTTTAGTGCTTGAAACTTTATCCACACTTGAAATAAATAAATTCTTGAAGCCCACACTATGAGGAACTTGATTCTTGAAAAACCTTGAAGAATTTATGGATGAATTTTGGAAGATTAGGGTTCTTGAATGAAACCCTAGATATTCTTGAGAGAATTCAAAAAGAAAATGATGGAATTAGGCTTTGAATAAGGGTTTCTCATATTTATAGAGGCTCAAAAAATGTGGTAAATGAACAAAATACCCTCGTAAAAAGGCCCTTGAATTGCTGAAAAAATATACTTGATGTCATCCGTGACAGGCCATCACGAATGGTCATCACAAAAGGGGTCCAAATTCTTGATTTTCTGCCCAGGGCTGACGACATCATTAGAAATGTCATCAGAATGTGACGACATCATCAAAAAGGTCGTCAGAAATGTGATAGTCCATCAGAAACGTCGTCACCATTTTTCAGCTTGACATGCTGGAGTAAAATGGACATAACTCTTTGCTCCGATATCGGATTTAGGCAAAATTGGTATCTTTGGAAAGCTAATTCAAAGATATTTAATTTGATATATATAAATCCACTCAGGTCTTCATATACAATGAGTTATGGTCAATTTAAGTTGACCTAAATTTTGACAGTCACTAAAACTTGAATGATAGGAAAGTTTTCAACTCGTTCATGAGTTAGGGGACCTCTATGATCTTAATTCATTCTCAAATAGATTCCCACACGATTCAAAGTATTTCATTCTTGGGAGGATATTTCTGAAAAATTTTAACTCGGATTTTCGCTTTACCAAATATGCTCTAAGGCTCAGACTGGAAGAGGATTTTGCGGGGCATTACATTATCTCCCCCTTGAGAACATTCATTCTCGAATGTCATTTGATAGACTGAGAACACGGATCAAAAAAACTTACTCAAGAAATGGAAACATCTCAGATCAGGACTACTCAACTGGAATGACGGACATATAGAGATTTCACACTGGGCATGCATATATGATGCATGGAATACTCGAATGATGATACTCATAGCTGAATTCTCATAATACACATGCATATATAATGCATGGACTCATAACTGGTATGATATCATGAATACACGACTGAACATATGCTGACAAAATGAACTTTTTCTACTAAATGCGCATATCTAATGCATGAATGTCCGGCTAAGCTGACTTTTGAAAACACGACTTGACAATGTAACAATGATTGATGCTATCTTTATAAGGAAAATCTAAACAAGAATTGAGATGAATCTAATGGCATGCAACATCATAATACCATGGGGTATCTCCCCCTTGGGACTCTATGTCCCTCTAAACATTCGCTAAAATACTGGAGCGGTGCACGGGGCACCTACAGACTAGGTCATAATTGACCGATCAAGATCTGAAACTTATGCATGACTCATGCTAACATATAAGCTCAAAATGAGAGAAAAGGATCTATCAATGCATAACATAAAGATGAAGGGCTCATAATATACCCGGGTCAATTTTAGGGGATCTTTCCCGATCAAGGCGAGCCTGAAGTGCATACAATCTATTATGAGCTAAAGGAAGACTATGCTGACTTTGGGGACCTGGCTTAGGACAGTCTCAAACTTTGTGACCGGTCTCACCACATCCAAAGCACACATCACTACCGGTTCTACATACACCCTTACCATTCTTCACACAATGGGAAGGTACGAACACCACTAGTACTACTCTGGGCTTTGGAGCTTGGCTCTCCCTTAAATCTGACACCCCTAAACGAAGGTACGAGTACACTAGTTGAAGATGGAGCTGGAACTAAAAATCTTCGAACATACTGAGAACTACTACCACCTTGAGACCCTGACTGGGAGAAACCATGACTACCGGTCTTGGCTTTCTTACTCATTCTCCCTCTCTCCTTCGTCTTATCTACCTCAATCTGTTGCGTATGAATCATTAGCCTAGAAAGATCCATATCTCTTTTAAGTAAGGCAGCTCTACACTCTTTCAATACATCACTTGATACCCCAGTCAAAAACTTACTCATACCCACTCTAGGGTCAGCTATCAAGTCGGGAGCATGCTTAGCTAATTGGTTAAACTTAAGACAATACTCTTTCACCATCATGGAGCCTTGCCTTAGGTTCATAAACTCTTCTACCTTAGCTTTTCTCATTTCTAGCGGAAAAACCTATCTAGAAAGGCACTCTGAAATGCTAGCCAAGTCACAGGAGCTGCATTCTTCTCTCTACTTTTCTCCCACATCACTACCCAATCATGAGTAATATCTTTCAACCTATAAGATGCTAACTCAACACTCTTCTTCTCTGGAACATGCATAATCTGGGTGATCTTCTTCACCTCCTTAAGAAATAACTGTGGATCCTCACCTACTACTGACCCAAAGAATTCGGGTGGGTTCATTTTCATGAAGCTTCTAATCCTGGCTGCGGTAGAATTCCCATCTTGCTAAGGTGGGACTACAGCCTGACGGTTTCCATGAACATTAGTCACCACCTGGAAAGCTGCCTAAAACTCTGCATGTGACACACTTTCATTTTTAGGATCTACTGGCTGAGGGGGCTGGTCATTAACCCTATGGACAAAGTCTCTGCAAGGAGGCATACTCTGTAAATAAAAGAATGAAGTGGATTAGACTGAGGATCAACTTGACCTCATGATCACACACACGAAATGATCACTAAAAGAAGAGAAAATGCTCCTAAGAGCATCATGTAGCCTCTTGTACATAAATGTGGCGTGCTACACACTTATGTACAAGACTCTACTAGATGCGGCTTTTCAAACTCCCTAGGATACTCTTGAACCTTAGGCTCTGATACCAAGTTTGTAATACCCCGAGATCCCATCTCGAGATGTCACACAGTGCTTATGGACCCGAAGGACCACAAGCTAACCCTTTTCTAATATCTGTACCTGTACACTGCATAATATCTGAAAAAATACAGAAACTTGACATAAGGTTCAACACATGTATACATACTTAAAACTAAAAATTGAATACTAATACATTCATCTGAAAAGCCTCTAACTATCTGAACTGTGGACTTGATGGGATATATCCCCAACTAACTCCGTCAACAAAAAATAAACAAAGTTTGAAACAATAATAGTAAACTGAGACTCATCCTCGAAAGAAGAGGACTCACTGCTACTGTTGTTGATTGGGACCAAACTGCTGAGGATAAACTGGATCCTGTGCCTCTAAACCTATGGTGTCAAATAAAAACACCATAGCGCAAATGCGTCAGTACAAAAATGTATCGAGTATGTAGAAAGGGTAGACTAATGCAAGGGTTCATGCATGCACAATATCTAAACTAAATAATCATAAAAATGTTGCATGAGAACACATACAAGAATGCACAGAACATGATAACAATTATTGTAACTGTAGATAATGAAACTCAGATACAACTTTACTGCAGACTAAACTCACTACTAACACTGAGATACTGAATCACTGACTCATCTGATACTGATAACTAAAGATCTGGATGTGCTTACATCAATGACTGAATTTTTAGACTTACTGCTTTCGACTGACATGATTAGAGATCAACCTTTCAAACAGATTATTTTGGAAGCTTTATCAATGATAAGAAATATGATTATATCTAAATCTGACAACAAGAATACTCAATAGAAATATGATACTGTGATCAAGCTTATCTGACAGTATATCTATGAATATAATATCAAATAACTGTATGTGAGACCAAGTCTATCTGATGGGATGGCCCATAAATTAATGGAACTATTTGAGTTCCTCACAATGATAGATGATTGTATTTGACAGTCCTGATTTCTGAAGACTGATTCTGAAATAGAGACTAAATATAAAACTAAAATTGTGGAAAGTAGTCACTTAACCGACATGCCTCGATCTACCACATGTGGGGTCCAACCTGTGCCCCAGCTGGAAGGGTGCCATTATCGTGCCACTAGTAAAGACAACTCTATATGACCCTCATCTAGCAGGTCCTCAAACAAGAATGGTGGAGCCCTCATCTAGCAGGTCAAGGCACCTCATCTACCCTCATCTAGCAAGTATGATGTCTCTTATCCATCCTCAACTAACAGGTGTCATGTCTCAACCAACGCTGGCTACGTAGTTCTGGATCACAAGGATTGCTTTTAAGAATCACACCTTCTATTAGTAGGTGAGTTTCCATCCTTGAGCTCGCTCAGTGCTAGTTTCTACTCCCAACTGAAAGACTCAGAAATGAATTCTCAATTGAACACTGGCTGAACTGAATCTGACACTGATCATATTACTCAAAAGGTTTGATTGAGTTATGCTGAGATCATTTGGTTCCATATCTGATGGAAAAGATATCGACTCATGGTATCTGACTAACGATACAACGCTTGAATAGATTACTCGAATCACTTCTGAGATTAGGATTGAATCACATGAATACTATTAAAACTGAGCTGATTACAGGTCTGAGGCTAGATTACTAGTGATATAGAGATTACAGAGATAACTGAGATTACTGAGCTTTATTAAGCTTCACACTCTCCTGAGGATACAGAGTTCTATAGTTCACTGAGTTTTGAGAATCATGGCTCGATTGGAATTATCGAGAAACTAACATGGGCTCTAGATAACAACTTTATTTTCGGGTATAAATACCCTCAGGACTCGATAACATAAAAGTAAGACATAATCATTCTTCATCACAAATTATTCATGCATCATCATGGTCATCCATTCATCACTACAATCATTCATTCATTATTACAAGCATTCATTCATCATTACAATCATTCATGTATCATCACAATTGTTAAAGCATCGCTTCAAGTAGTTGGGCATCATAATATACTTTCCCTCTTAAGATCCTTAGGACTTCGCATTAAGAATTTAGGAAACATAGACCTCTATTCATCATCACATCCGCAAAAAGGTCACTCCAAACCTTTAAGGATCATCAACATCGGTTCACCATCATATACTAGCCTAGGGAAAACATGCTATTAGATTATACCCCATTCAACGAAATCTTACATCAAGTACTTCATACCTATATCGGTCTTGTCATGTATTTGGATATCACTTGATTTAGGGGCAACTTCATACTAACACTTCACTATTTACTTGCTAACTACTTGACATGTATTAAAAGTTTAGCATATATCAAAGAGCACAAAATCAGGGAATTTACAACCATCATATCTCAACTTGTTCACTAGGGTCTTTCAACAACCACTAGACATGACCGATTTTACACCTACTTGGGGATTTTGTGCTATCTTGGCACATTTCACTCACTAAGGGATTTTATCAAACACTAGGAATGCATGGACTAGCTCACAATTTAGGGTTTCCTATTCAACATACTATAGTGGCCCTTATTCTTCACCTAAGCTCTTTATCAAACCTATGGGGAATGTTCTTCACTTATTCAACTATTTTTACACTTAAAAGTCATGAACACATCATATGGAAAAACAACTTCAAGAGGGTCTATCACAAACATCACATGAATTCCACATACTAGGGTCAAAGCTCATAAATTTTGTAGGCAAACATAAATCAAAACTCAACAACATATTAAACATCCATTTCAACTCATAAAAATCATTTACAACTCATAAACATAAAAATTTTTTAGTTTTAAAAAGGATTCTTGAGCTTCTTGGATGAAAGGGACCCAAGAATCAACATCTACATACCTTAACCTTTGAAATTGAATGAACTTTAGTGCTTGAAACTTTATCCACACTTGAAATGAATAAATTTTTGAAGCCCACACTATGAGGAACTTGATTATTGAACAAACCTTGAAGAATTTATGGATGAATTTTGGAAGATTAGGGTTCTTGAATGAAACCCTAGATATTCTTGAGAGAATTGGAAAAGAAAATGATGGAATTAGGATTTGAATGAGGATTCATCATATTTATAGAGGCTCAAAAAAGGTAGGAAATGACCAAAATACCCTCACAAAAATGCCCTTGAATTGATGGAAAAATATACTTGACGCCATCCGTGATAGGCCGTCACGAATGGTCATCATAAAAAAGGTACAAATTCTTGATTTTCTACCCATGGCTAATGACGTTGTTAGAAATGTCGTCAGAATATGACGACGTCATCAAAAAGGTCATCAGAAATGTGATAGCCCGTCAGAAATATCGTCACCATTTTTGAGCTTGACATGCTGGAGTAAAATGGGCATAACTCTTTGATCCGATATCGGATTTAGGTGAAATTGGTATTGTTGAAAAGATAATTCAAATATATTTTCTTTTATATATATAAATCCACCCATTTTTTCATATACAATGAGGTATGGTTGATTTAAGTTGACTCAAATTTTAACGGTCACTAAAACTTGAACGATGGGAAAGTTTTCAACTCGTTCATGAGTTAGGGGGACCTCTACTATATTAATTTATGATAAAATAGATTACCACATGATTCAAAGTATTTCATACTTGAGAGGATATTTCTGAAACATATTTACTCGGATTTTTGCTTTACCAAATATGCTCTAAGGCTCAGACTGAAAGAGGGCATTACAATAAGCCATAGGTAGATAGAAAGGAAATTTTTATCTTATTGAAAATATAAATGAGAGAAAAGTCTCATACAATAAAATACAGAGAGGTTTCATAAAAATAGCCCATGAGCTCAAAACACTTTGTAATGCTGAAATGGCTGCCATCATTTGTAGTCCATACTATATTGAACCTAAAGTTTTTCCAAATAATGATGTTACTATCAACACCTTTACAAAGTTTAGAGAATCTCCAGAGTTTAAGAAATCAAAAAATATGGTGACACAAAAAAATTCATCGAGGAAAGGAAAGGAAAAATAGAGGAACAACTACGAAAAATAAGAAAGTAAAATAGGGTTAGGGATTTGACAAACAAAATGTATAAAATGTTGAATGGATAAGATACTCAAGTTTGTATGAATTTATATGATCTCAATGTTCTTGATTATGTGATAAACAAAAACCTCAAAAAGGTATGTGAAATGATCAAAGTGAAGGGTGGTGAAGTCAGTTCCACATCAAATTATTAACAACTACTATTGGGTACCAAGTGGGTCCATCTATGAGGGTCCAAGGGATCCTTCATTGTACCCTACTGGTACTCTAATATTAGTGGTACCTCTAGTGGATCTATTGATAATTCCTAGTGGGGCCAACTTTAGAGACCAAGGGCTTCTCTGTTAGGCTCTGATGTGGCTTCAATGGCAACGATTCCTTCAAAGTCTTCATTGTTGGTTACTTTAGCCTAATCCTTCTCAAGTTTCTCAACCACAAATAAATCCTTCAAAGAGTCTCCTCTTAATGGATGCAGTAGTGCCGATGAATAACAACCAAAACTATTCTGTTGGCTTTCCAATGAGTCCTCTATTGTCTGAAATATTGGATTGGAATGATGATATAATAACTTTACTTGATGATCCACATTTCAACAACAATATTTTTCATGATCACAGGAATTTCAATAATAATTTTTGAGGATCTATTTTAGGTGTTTGTTTCTTTTAATTTCTATTATTTTGTGTGACCATGTTATCTGTTAGACTGTCTGTGTTTTTTACTATTTTGCATACCTAGGCTGTGTGTTAGGAAAATATCTCATTCCCTGCATACTTATTTAAAGTGTTTGTCCATCGAGTTTCATTTTAATTCAAAGTCCATTGTGTTTTTTATGAATTTTTAATCGTAATTAGATACTCTTATATTAATGTGCTTTATTACTATTGTTATTTTTTATTATTATTGTTGTTGTTATTTTTTATGATTTTGAAAAATGACCTTAAACACATCAAAAATCTAACAAATAGATATACATATAGGGTAATTTTAATTTCAAATCTTTTTGGTCTAAAAGAGAAGGGTGGGGAGAAGAAGATGTATAGGCTTGCCAAAGCTAGGGAGCGTAAGGGTCAGGATCTGGACCAGGTTAAGTGCATTAAAGGGGAGGATGATAGAGTTTTGGTAGATGACGTTCTTATTAAGAAAAGATACCAGTCGTATTTTCATAGGCTCTTGAATGATGAGAGGGACAAAGGCATTGTACTAGGGGAGTTGGAGCATACTAAAAAATATCGAGATTCTGACTATTATCGCTGTTTTAAGGTGGAGAAGGTCTGTGAGGCTATTCGCAAGATGCGAAGAGGGAGGGCGATGGGGCCCAATGAAATTCTGGTGGATTTTTGGAAGTTAGCAAGCGGGATGGGGTTGAGGTGGTTGACCAACTTAGTCAACAACATTTGTAAGTCCGCTAAGATGCCCCAGGAGTGGAGATGGAGCATGATGATTCCACTTTATAAGAACAAGGGTGATATTAAGTGTTGCAATAACTACCGAGATATTAAGTTGTTAAGTCACATGATGAAAATTTGGGAGAGGATGGTAGAGTGGAGGTTGAGGAAGATAGTGCCAATTTTAGAGAATCAGTTTGGTTTTATGCCTGGTCGCTCTACGATTGAGGTAATTCACCTAGTACAGAGACTGGTGAAGTAGTATAGAGAAAGGAAGAGGGACCTGCACATGGTATTTATTGACATGGAAAAGGTGTATGAAAAAGTCCCTAGGGAGGTTCTTTGGAGATGCTTGGAGGTGAGAGGGGTCCCTATGGCATATATTTGTTCAATTAGGGACATGTATGAGGGGGAAAAGACTAGGGTAAGGACTGTGGGAGGGGATTTCGAGCATTTCTTGGTACTTATTGGGTTGCACCAGGGTTCAACTCTGAGTCTATTTTCATTCACTATGGTAATGGATGTGTTGACATGGATATTCAAGGTGAGGTG
>NW_025820303.1:1411119-1424493 GCF_002878395.1 Capsicum annuum
AGGTGCCATGGTGTATGCTTTTTGCTGATGATGTAGTCTTAATTAATGAGTATTGTTGAGATGTTAATGATAAGTTGGAGGTTTGGAGACAAACCCTAGAAACTAAAGGTTTCAAGTTGAGTTGGACAAATACGGAGTACTTGGAGTGTAAGTTTAGTGACACGAGGCAAGAGGACGAGGTGGTAGTGAAGTTGGAGTCTCAGGTGGTTTGTAAAAGGGATATTTTTAAGTACCTTAGGTCTATGATTCAAGGGAATGGAGAGGTTGATAAGGATATCTCTTACCGTATTGGGGCAGGTCGGTTGAAATGGCGGCTTGCCTCAAGGATTCTTTGCGATAAGAAGGCGCCTCCCAAGCTTAAAAGAAAATTCTATAGAGTTGCAGTCCAACAATCTATGTTGTATGGCGCGGAGTGTTGGCCTGTTAAGAATTCTAACGTCTAGAAGTTAAAGGTGGTAGAAATGAGAATGTTGTATTGGATGTGTGGTATCATAAGGGATGACAGGGTTAGGAATGAGACTATTCGGGATAGAGTAGGAGTGGCGTTGGTGGAGGATAAGATTCAGAAAGGGAGGCTGAGATGGTTTGGGCATGTGATGAGAAGGGGCACGGATGCTCCAGTTCGTAGGTGTAAGAGGTTGGACTTAGATGGTTTCAAGTGGGGTAGAGGTAGACAAAAGAAATACTGAATAGAAGTGATTAGACATGAGATGGAGCAATTATAGCTCACTGAGGACATGACCCTCGATAGGAAGGTTTGGAAGAAGAGTATTAGGGTAGAGGGCTAAGGGGTGTGGTCAATTCATAGGCGAGAGTTAGGTGAGTCTCATGTCGCTTGGTTGGTAGTGCTAGGGTTGAGGGGAGGGTGGTGCCTTTTGTTGGTTAATGTAATTTTTGTGGTTGTGGTACCGTTGTTATTTTATCATGTTGTATTCTTGTGATGTTTGACTAAGGTCTTTGTCCTTTTTCTTGAGCTGGGGATCTATCAGAAATAGCCTCTTTACTCCTTTAGATGTAGTGGTATGGACTGCATACATTCTACCCTCTTAAGACCCCACTATGTGGGAATATACTGGGTTAGTTGTTGTTGTTGTTGTTGGTGGTGGTCTAAAAAAATGACGCATCTAAAATTTCAAAAAACATATTATCAAGAAGACCTATTCAATGTTTATTTATTGAAATGCATTTGTTGCGTCTTACGTTAATCATCTCAACATGGTTTATGCTCTCCAAAAACTTAAAATTGTATCAGCACATATATGTCTTACTTTAAATTTCAATTTTTGTTATTCCGCCACAAAGTCCAGATGTTTGTTCCATCTATGAGGCAAATAGGATGAAATCAATGTATCCCTTGAATTAAAAATAGACTTTAACAAATAAAAGACAACTCTCAGAAAATGTCCCAATCTAATTTCTCAGGTCATGATAACACCTATTATAACTCACCAGTTGGTAATTCAATCCTTAATCTGTAAAAACCATAAAAGGACTATTAAGAGAATTGAAAGGATATAGTGGAAATAAATCAAAATAAAAGACTAATGTAGAAAACAACTCTCAAGATCTAGTTAATTGGTACAAGAGCTTCTAATACAGTCAGAGTACAAAGTGAAATACTGAATAAATGTACATGTAAAACCATCTCCAAAAATTAAAAAAATATAAGTCTAAACAATACGAGGGAGAGTTGGAATACTCTGAACGTCAGGAGCTCACCCCATATATTTGATCCATAGCTGCTCCACATGATTCCCACATCTATGAAAAGAACTCATACTATGATCTGCAGGTTGCAGAAGTGTAGTATGAGTACCAAACACGTGGTACTCAGTAGGCATTGGCCGACTGAGCACCAAGGATAATGCATGAAAAAATTATATGTAAAGTAGGAATATAAACTATAGAAAACTATCCAAGTATACTAAATAGAATAATTCTAATGGATCAATAAGGATAAAGTATCCTATTACACCACTATTAAGGGACAAAGTGCTATACCATATATCCCTAGCCAATATAAAAACAATGAGCGAAAGATAGAGATATAGTAATAATACAAGGTCGAAGGATACATATACAATATGTTTGAAAATATAGTAATAATACAAGGCCGAAGGATAGATATGTAATAGTTCAAAGTGCAAATGCTAGTAGTTGAATACCTGGATAAAGTATGAATGTAAGACACATACTCCACAATAGTATAAAGCCCAATTCTAAGTGATCAAAATAACCACATATCTGTTCCCTCAAGCTAAATGGTACAAATATCTCAAGGAAGTCCTCAAAAAACTAAGATCAAGTTATAGCAGAAAAAACCAATGGTCTATAACTAGCCTATGACCTCCACCAATCCATAGACACATATGTCAATTAATAGGTAGTATAAGTAATTCCATGAGACTCTAGGGATCCAAGATTATGTAACTTTTTATGGAAACCTATCAGAAACTCATAGTTATCCTTGCCAATATCAACACTGAAATTGGGAAGACCAAAGAGAATAAATCTCTCAATTCTCTTCTCATCATTAGAAGACATAAATGTACCTGAAGAAACTGAAGAAATAGTAAGTCTGGCAAGCTGAGAATCCATATATGGGGGTACCATAGATGAATGTTGTACCTCAATACTTGGAATACCATAAGAAGATACCCACCAAAATTGGGGTAGTAGTACCCTATGGAACTTGAACCATCCCAATATCCTATGCACCCTTAAGCTCGAGTTCAAGTTAGGCCCCTCTAACACTACCTCTAGGGGCAGCTCCTCATTCTCGTCCTCTACCTCTAGGCCATCCATGAACCCTCCCTTATTCTGTGGTCTGGGCTTCTTCTTTTGGTGCTGGCTCAATATCCCTTGCCTCAGTGGATCTAGTTCTCACCATCTATTCTGAAATGAGTGTAGCACAACTTAGAACATTAGGTAATGACAACCTACATAATTTAGGAAACAAAATAGAGTAGCCCATGAACTGTCATACTGTTAAGCAACTAATTTAATATGTATAAAATAGCTGAGTCCACTATGCAGAAACTTAATCATGGCATAATATGAATAAATACAATATGGATAAAGCTTATAATCTAATAAAACTGAGGAAAGAACTCAAATTACATGACTGACTCTGACTGACATCTGTGAAGACTCTACTATACTGACTATAGATAGCTTGGACATGCCTCAAACTACTATTAATCAATACAGATGAAAAATAAATGAAATGTACATGAACTAAAACTATTTGGAGTTCCCAAATCAAGAGAACTCATCACCTGCTGGCTGGAAACTACAACTGTCTGATCATGATGTACGGGCTACAAATGGTACCTACATTATGAAACAATGTAGCCACACGGACGTATATGTGGATCAATACTTATAGAATGTACTGAGTGTGCAGGGATGAATGCAATAAGTAAAACTAATTTCATATGTAATCTTAAAATATGCATGCTAAGTTAAGTAGACTTCCTAATAGGCTGGAATAAACTGAAAGCTGAATTATCTTAAAATCATGAGCAACAAACATAATTTGGTAAGCTGGTGAATCACTACACTTAGTTTCTTAAAACATTTACTTTTGTAGAATAAGTAGAACTAAAGCTGGGACAAGATAAAGCATGGATACATAACATGCGAGACGAAAGATACATGTACTAAGCTAATTTGATTAACTGGATAACTGATGTTTGGGTTACGGAATGATTAAACTCTAACTAAAAGGGGTAACTAGTACCTATATACTGAGTAACTGATATATGAATATTGGACAACTGATATTTGGACACTTAACAGCTTATAATTGAATACTGATCATGTAATACTGAACTGTAGTTAGTCTGAATAATTAGGCTAAAACTAAGGGATACTGTGCATATGATATAAGGACTAATGGAACAACATGAGATAATTGGGTAGAAATGCATAAAAACTATATTATCTGAGAATGAAGGACTAAGTGTATATCTATTATGGTACTAAGATAATATATAATCTGAAAGATTAAAAGTTGTAAAATTGAGTGTCTGAAAGTCTGTACACTTAGTCAAGCAAACCTGAAACTGAAATCTGAAACTAAATACTGAACTAAGATTGTAGGAGGCATCATTTAATTGACATGCTCTAATCTAAGCTAATCAGGGTCCAACCTGTAACCCCAGTTGGAAGAGTGTCAGTACTGTGCCAAGAGTACTAATATTGGCTGTATGGATCCACTAAAATAAAGTCTTGAAGGACTAAAGAGTCACTCTCTACTGAAATGTACTCTGGTGAGATATATGTCAACCCTCAATTGGTAGGTTAATATCTCAAACCTACGCTGGCTATGTAGTTCTGAAATACAGGGATTGCTACTAAGAGTCACACCCTCAACTAGCATGTGAGACCCTATCCCTAGTTCGCTCGGTGCTAAATCCTACTCTGAACTAAAATAACATGGATTACTAACTGATGCATGCACTGATAACTAATAACTAATAAGCTCAGCTCATGGTATTCTGAAAATAACAGTGCATACTAATTCTGAGGTAATTATTAATGTGTAAATTTATATTGGAACTGAAACTGGACTGAGCTAAGCTTAATTGGACTCAAAACTAACCAATTATTGACTGAATGATTTTGCTCATGGTATAACTAAAATCATTCTGTAGATACTAAAAACTAGGTAAACGAATATATTTCGGGAATTCATAACCCCCAGGACTCGATAATAATAATAATAGGACATACTAAACTTCGGGACATAATAAGTAGTCAATATTCAAAACCCAATCATTAGGGAATTTCATCAAACACTTGGGAATCATGAACTTGAACATGGGAATGTCTTAAACATGGGAGTATATTATGATTACATGACTAAGATCATGAATTATGGGATTTCCATAAAATTCGCTTGGACTAGGACATGGGAGTTTCATCAAAACATGCAAGGATCATAGCTTGAACATAAGAATGTCTTAAACATGAGAGAATCATAGAGTTACATGGCAAAATTCATAACTTGGGGATTCATCTTGAAATTGACTGAACATGATATGGGAATTTCATCAAACATGTAGAGACCCTAAACTTGTGCATGGGAATGAGAAAGCATGCGAAAATATCATGGATACATGAATCAATTCACAACTTAGGAATTTGATATGACGATCATAATATTCAAAATATGTATTGGCTCATTCCACTTGAAAACACATATACTCTTAACTTGAAATCAAACACATGAGGATCATGATATAAAATATGGGAGTAGTTAAACCATGAAAATTACATAAATTTTAATATTAAAAATATGGGTTAAGGATTTAACATATGAAAATCACCATTGAAACATATCAAGGCAATTTCAATGGAAACCATTCGTAAACATGATACATAATCAAAATTCATGGAGGTTACATAGCTTTAATTCATATTAACATATAAAGATCATAGCTTTGAACTTAAAATGGATTTTGGGCTCCATGGGTGAAAGGGGATCCATGGATGAACTCCCACATACCTTAAAATTTTAAATCTTGAATTAGAAACAAAATCTTGAAAGCTTTCTTGCATTGGGAAACTTTGATTCTTGATTATTCTTGAAGAGGAGATGATGGAATGGATGATCTTGAAGGGGATTGATTAGGGTTTGTTCTTGAGAGTAAAATAGGATATGAGGGAAAATAGTTCCCTAATGGATGCTTAAAATTGTGTTTTTATGACTTGGGTTGAGGTGGGAAAAGAACTAATTTCCACTCATTCATTTAAGCCAAAAATTTGTAACCCAGATTACAATTTGAAGACTTACCATGACACGATGTAATACTCGGGTATAGGATTAAGGTGAAATTGGTATCGTTGGAAAGCTGACTTAATTATCTACAATTTGGTGGGTCTTGAGCTGAACATTTCTACATACATTAAAAGTTATACACTTTCAAAGTTGACCCTTGTAGAATCAAATTCCAAACTTTGGACGAATCAAAGGATCTTAGCTCAACTTGGCTCTAAGTGATTTGTATGAACATTCTTCCCCTAATAAGTACTCCATACACTAGGATAAAGATCATGACATATGCATTCAAATTATGAATCAAGAACATGACAAATATAGCTTCACTGCGATGCGCCAAGGATGCTATCGCTATAGCCATCGTAACGTGCCACAATCGCGGTGACTTGCTATTTTGGAAATCCAGACTTGGTCCAAACCTCATTCGAAAAATCCAAAACTTACTCGAGATATTCTACTTACACCCCTGAACATGAATCAACTCAAAAACTTACATCTCAGGGTCGGGAAGGTCACTTTAAAAAAATCATCAAAGTTAAGAGGCCAAAGCCTAAGCTAAGTCCCTAACACTTAGCTAAATTTTCAGGTTCTAAGCCTCTTGTAGACGTACTATGTGCTAAATTGAGTTAAGATAATTACAGGGTATTACAATACATAGAAATAAAAACTTATGAATTTAAGTCATATAGTCCTCAAGGAAAAGGTATAAGGTAATTGCCATAATTCAAAATTACCCCGTAGTCTCAACATGGTGCTTATAACCACAAGTGATCCCATGCTAATCCATGGTAATGGCATGAAGCATAAGAAACTGAATAAATATATATAAAAACTAACCAACTAAGAAAAATCATAATCTTGAGATAAGTTGTTTCAATTCATTACTGTTAAAAGATTATTTACAATATTTGCAATCTGAAAAGAAAGACAAACTAAATACAATAACTCTGACTGACAATCTATGAAGCCTCTACTAATACTAAATATAGGTAAAAAAGACATGATGTAACACCCTCAAAATTTCACATAATTTATTTTTGGATTTCCCCCACTCAAAACATCTATGTTTTGACTTAAATTGTACTTAGGGATGTTAAAAGGGTGTCCCAAAAGAGTTTCAAAATTTTTGGATGGGGTTCAGGGTGATTTCTACCCCAGAAGGGAGTAAGCCTCCACGATATTCCCATTTCACGGAGTATAACCTTTGTGATAAAGTCTGTGACATAGAGGGTAGTCTCTGAATTAAGGTCCGTGGCATGGAACTATCTTCCACGATAAGCTCCATGTCATAGAGGCTGTGTTTTTCCTGCAACCTTATTTAAAGTCCAAGAGGGACTTTTTGGCCTAGTCGACTGATGATACCTACTGAGTACCCATGACTTTGGTACTTATACTACACTTCTATGCCTTTTTGGTGTAGTCCTGAGTATCAATTTTTGTCGTTGATGTTGTGATCATGCGAGCTAGATGTAATGCCCTGAGTCTACACCCTGGATGTCACACGGTGCTTACAATCCTAAAGGACTACAAGCTAACCCATGACTGGTACCTGCTGTGAGCACTGAATAATTATACTACTAACATATATGAAAATATAACAGAAATGCCATAAGGTTATCTAAATACTGAATATTGATAGTAATACTAAAAAACTGAGCATCTGTTTAAAATATTCTAGTTTAAAAGCCTCTAACTATCTGAATAGGGAGTTAATAGGACAAGTCCCAACCTAACTCCGACTACTGAACATACTGAACTACTTAAATGTTGAAATAATAAATCTATTCTTGAAATATGATAACTCACCACTGCAACTGTTGCTGATAACCTCAGCTGCTAAGAACGGTTAGGATCCCATGCGTCTGAACCTATGATATGAGACATTATAGCACAAAGAAAGAGTATGTGTCAGTACTTTGAATGTACTGTATGCTAAGTGAGGTAGGCTGATATATAAGGGTTCGTATGTATGAACAATAACTGACCGAATGATATAAATATAACTGAGTAAGAGTACATGGGTAACTGAAACTGCTGTAAATAATAATTATGCAAGACTATGCATATATATATATATACTGTAATAGAGATCATAATGGAACTGAATACTGAATTTTGATAAATGAATGACTGATACTAAGATTACTGATAATTGGGTGACTGTTTCTGACAGTCCTGATTCTGTATAACTGAACTGAGTTCTATACTAATTCTGAAACTGAAACTATAACTATGGGAGTGTTCATCTAACCGACATACCCCGATTATAGACTAAGTTAGGGTCCAACCTATGACCTCAGTTTGAAGGATGTCAGCACCATTCCACGAATACTGACAATGGCTATGTGGATCCATTAAAGAATCACCCTCACCTGGCAAGTGAGATATGTTACCCTCAACTGGCACGTGAACACTTTATTAACCCCCAACTGGCAGGTTGATATACTTAACATACGTCGGCTATGTAGTTCTGGAACTAAGGGACTGCTACTAAAGATCACACCCTCAACTGGAAGGTGAACCCCCATCCCTAGGTTTGCTCGGTGCCAAATCCTACTCCCAACTGAATAGATACTGAACTAATCACTAGACTATACTAGGCTTGACTGAACTATTACTGATCGTGTTGACTGACTGGACTGGACTGAGTTCACTGAGTTCTATAACTATTTGAGTACTACTGTCCGTGACATTACTGGAACTATTCTGTGGCTACTCTAATTCTAGGTAAACAGCGAGGTTTTCGGGTATTGAATACCCCCAGGACTCAATAGTATCAATAGTAAAACATGACAAAATCTTGAAAGCATAACATTCACTACTTATTCATCATGCATTCATTTAGATATTTTGTTAAACACTTAAGAGGCATGAACTTGTACATGAATGGAACCACATGATAATATGTCATGAATTCACTACTCAATTTACATAGGCATTCTATCAAACACTTGGGGAGTATAATTAATGCACATGGAATTCATCAAGATATAAACATCATGGCTACAACATTCATCTTGCAATTCAAGGGTTTAACATGAGAATCATATAATTCCACATACATGCTAATTAATTCACTTGAAACTCATAATAAATATTGATTTGAAAATAAACCATCAATACATACATGAACACAATCCAATTCAAATATGTAAATCATGAAATTAATAAACTTGTAGTTTAAAAAGGATTCTTGAACTCCAAGGGTTGAAGGAAACCCAAGGATGAACATCTAACATGCCTTGGTAATTAAATTAGTGAAAATCATTGGTATGTTCTTGAAGCTTGGACTTGAAATTGAATGACCTAGGGTTTTGTTCTTAGAGAATTTGAAAGAGAATGAGTGATTTTGCCTTTAGGGTAGCTTAATTTCATGTTTTAGGGCTGAATAAAAGAGGGGAAATTGACTTAAATACCCCTCTGGACAAGACTTTATTACACAAAAACACGTCCAGCGACGCACAACCGACGCACTGCGTCATTGGTGTTGACTCACTATTTTACCGATGCAATCATCGATGCATCGCGGTGAGATCGCGTTGACCCACTATTTTGGTCCTCCAGACGTGCCTCAAATGACGTCCAAAAAATCCAAAACTCGTCTGAGAACACCTATTGACATCCCTGATCATGAATCAACTTAAAAATTAATATTTTAAGGTCATAAGGATAAAAAATAAGATCATCAAATTATGAAGGCTAAAAATGATTCTAAGTATAAACAATTACCTAAAATTTCTAAGTCTGGAACCCCCTTTTATACGCTATATAGGACTGAATCAGACTAGGACTTTTATGGGTTCTTACAATATCTCCTCCTTGGTAATATTCATCCTCGAATGAGACTGATTAAGCTGAGAATACGGATAGATTGAGTTTATATACTGAACATGAACAACTGAAGAATGATTACATGACTAAAACTACTGATAAACTAAGTTTTCATACTGAACATGCATAACTTAAGCATAATTACATGACTGAACTAATTCATGAATGCATGACTGTCAAGAGGACGATATACAACGGTAATTGATACCAAGTTTGTAAAGAAAATCTGAGCATGGAACTGAGTACATCTAAGGAAGACTGTTACCTTGAGCTGAGTCTGATTTTATGGAGAAAAGGTGAGGATATTTGGTTCGCATGTATGCTTCTGCTTCCCAAGTATCTTCTTCAACAGACTAATTCCGCCAAAGAACTTTGACCAATGGAACTTTTTTGTTCCTTAGTCCTTGAATCTGATGATCAAGGACTTTAACTAGGACTTTCTCATAAGCGAGACTGCTCTGAACATATATATCCTCTATAGGGACTACAACTGCTGGGTCACCAATGCATTTCATTAGCAAGGAGACGTGAAATACTGGGTGTACTGAAGCTAAGTCTAAAGGCAACTTAAGCTCGTAAGCTACCTTTTCGAAATGGCTGATAATTCTGTAAGGACCTACATATCGGGGACTGAGTTTTCCCTTCTTGGCAAACCTCTTTACTCTCTTTATAAGAGAGATTTCTAAGTACACAAAATCGCTAATCTCAAATTTGAGATCCTTTTTCCTCACATCTGCATATGATTTATGTCGGATCTGGGCTATCTTAAGATCTCCCTGATCAATTGCACTTTCTCTAAGGTGTCAAATACCAAGTCAGGGCCTACTGCTATGGCCTCACCTACTTTAAACCAACCAATGGGTGATCTACATCTCCTCCCATAAAGAGCCTAAAATCGAGCCATCTAAATACTGGAGTGATAACTGTTATTATACGCGAACTCAATCAAAGGAAAATAGTCATCCCAATTACCCTTAAAGTCGATGACACATGCTTTTAATATATCTTCTAAAGTTTGAATAGTCCTTTCTGCTTGACCATCTATTTAAGGATGGAACGCTGTACTGAGGTAAACTTGGGTACCAAGACCCTTTTGGAATGCTTTCCAAAAATGAGAGGTGAACTGTATACCTCTATCTAAAATGATAGACAATGGGAAACCGTGCGATTTAACCAACTCTCTAACATAGAGATTGGCATAATCCTTGGATGAATAAGAAGTATGAACTGGCAAGAAATGGGTTGATTTGGTCATCTTGTCCACGATTACCCAAATCGAATCACACTAACGACGAATACGAGTCTAACCCATCATGAAGTCCATGTTCACTTTCTCCCACTTTCTTGTAGGAATAATGAACTCCTTCATAGACCCACTAGGCTTCTAATGCTCAATCTCAACCTACTGATATGTAGGGCACTTAGCCACAAACTCTTTAATTTTTCTCTTATCCTACTTTACCAATAGATCTCCCGCAAATTGTGATACATCTTAGTGGTCCCCGAATGAATCGAGTAACGTGCACCATGCGCTTCTGCAAGAAAAAATCTGCTACCTCACGCCATCCACATAAGGCACACATAATCTACCTTAGCAACGCAATACACGATCTCTCCTTTGGGAGAAAACCTCTACTTTATGATCTCTGACTGACTCTTTCAGCTTAACTAAACTGGGATATTTGTCCTGCTTTTCTTTCACCTCAAAAACAAAAGAAAATTCTAAACTATTCTGCAACCAAATACTGCCCTCAGCTGAATTAACCAAACGAACACCCAACCTGTCAAGCTAATGAACTTCCTGAACTAGCTTCTTCTTACCATCCTCAACGTGAGCAACACTACCCATGGACAATCTACCGAGAGCCTCAGCCACCACATTGGCCTTTCCCGGATGATACAGAACACTCACGTCATTGTTTTTCAACAACTCTAACCTTCTCTGACTCAAGTTTAAGTCTTTCTAAGAAAATACATACTGTAAACTTTTTTGGTTTGTGAACATGTAAACATGTACCCCATACAAATAGTGCCTCCAAATCTTTAAGGAAAACACAACAACTGCTAACTCTAGATTATGAGTGGGGTAATTTTTTTTATAGGGCTTAAGCTGTCTAAAGGTATAGAATATGAGCTTACCTATCTGCATCAAAACACACCCCAAACCAACTCTGAAAGCATCAGAATACACAACAAACCTATCTGAACCATCTGGTAAAGTCAAAACTGGGGCTGTAGTGAGTCGAGTCTTCAACTCCTGAAAAGTCTTCTCATAAGAATCTGACCATTTCATGATCCAGAATAACAGACCGTGAGGGCACCTACGCTATTCTAAGTAGCTAGGAGAACCCTTATTGCCCAACTAAAATATGCGGAGGACTTCTACTTTTAAGAAAATATAAAGTAAATCTCTCTCTGTATATATAATAGGAGAGGCAAAATGTCACGTGTCAGCACCACAAAAAAGCAATTAAGAAAATATTTTAAAATTCTATTTTTTAAAACTTAAAAATTAATTTTTAAACACGTATATGACTCTTTTTTTGTGGGAAGTTGTAAGATCTTTTATACTATCTTCCCGCAACTCCTCTACAACAAAAAAATGCATTTTGTTTAAAAGTGAAATGTAGAATTAAAAAAAATTAAAAATAATAATCTGTAAAATCATAAAATCAACAAACAAAACTTGATTTTGAAAATTATTTTAAGTTTTTTTAATTTATCCAATCACCCACGCATTAGGAACCAATTTAAACCTAAAAAGTTAAAATTTAAAAATTATTTTAAATTAAAAAAGATAACTATCAAATAATGACTTTCATTCACTCCATCAATCTTAGCCACGGATCTAGGAAGCAGTTTGAAAACAGTTAAAATGTGTTATAAAAATGAATTATTTCATCATTTTCAACTTTTATCTAATTAACCTCCAACAACATCAGAGTCCTTTTCAAACTCTCCTCTTTCATTTATTTTTTTTGACAAAACTTAGTAGAGTTTTGCCATTTTAATGTTTGATTCTATTTCTTTATTACAATTTATTAATATATAGTCTGTTATTTGTTTTCTACATTTCACTTTGCAGTTGTGCTATATAAATTATTTCAATGTTTATGATTTTAGATGTGAGTTTTTTGATGTAGTAATTTCTTGGAAATCTTCATGATTTTCTTTTATGATTTTCATATATAGTGTCTGCATCGCCTGAATTTAGTTGCATATACATATAACATAAATATACGCATTATCTAACATAATTTGTGCAGAATAAAAGTACTGATGTTAATAAGAAAAAGGTTTGACTACTATACTTTCCTAGCATTTATCAAGTGAGATCGGTTAAAATTAACAATATAATCTTAATAACAATATTATGTATTATCATCATCTGCAATTTTAAAAATTTACCATTCATATTTTTGCTTTATAACATTTGTGTTATCTAATTATAATAACCTTTACATAATCTTTTTGTTATAGTGGAGTATTCAAGTTGACTTTGAAATGTAGGATTAAATCATTAATCACAGTATACTTTTGATGAAATTGAAGAAAAAAAGAAGAATGAAAATGTATTTGTTGTCAAGAAGTTGATAAGAGTAGATGGAGAATATTATGTTATGATAACATGATATGCAATACGGAACAGTACAATATATGACAACTTGAAAGTCTCAGTAAGAATATTGTCTTAGTTATAGTTTTTGTTTCTTATTAATGTTATCTGAAAATAAAAGAATGCTTTGGAGGTATATTTA
>NW_025820303.1:1427493-1432507 GCF_002878395.1 Capsicum annuum
ATGGCAACGATTCCTTCAAAGTCTTCATTGTTGGTTACTTTAGCCTATCCTTCTCAAGTTTCTCAACCAAAAATAAATCTATCAAGGAGTCTCCTCTTAATGGATGCAACAGTACCGATGAATAACAACAAAAACTATTCTGTTGGCTTTCCAATGAGTCCTCTATTGTCTAAAATGCTGGATTGGAATGATGATATAATAACTTTACTTGATGATCCATATTTCAACAACAATATTTATCATGATCAAAGGAATGTCAATAATAATTTTTGAGGATCTATTTTAGGTGTTTGTTTCTTTTAATTTCTATTATTTTGTGTGACCATGTTATCTCTTAGACTGTCTGTGTTTTTTACTATTTTGCATACCTAGGCTGTGTGTTAGGAAACTCAATATCTCATTCCCTACATACTTATTTAAAGTGTTTGTCTATTGAGTTTCATTTTATTTCAAAGTCCATTATGTTTTTTATGAATTTTTAATCGTAATTAGATACTCTTATATTAATGTGCTTTATTACTATTGTTATTTTTATTAATATTGTTGTTATTTTTTTTATGATTTTAAAAAATGACATTAAACACATCAAAAATCTAACAAATAGATATACATATAGGGTAATTTTAATTTCAAATCTTTTTAGTCTAAAAGAGAGGGGGGTGGGGGTGGGGGGAGAAGAGGATGTATAGGCTTGCCAAAGCTAGGGAGCGTAAGGGTCAGGATCTGGACCAGGTTAAGTGTATTAAGGGGGAAGATGATAGAGTTTTGGTAGATTACGCTCTTATTAAGAAAAGATCTAGTCGTATTTTCATAGGCTCTTGAATGATGAGAGGGACAAAGGCATTGTACTAGGGGAGTTGGAGCATACTAAAGAATATCGACATTCCAGCTATTATCGGTGTTTTAAGGTGGAGAAGGTCTGTGAGGCTATTCTTAAGATGCGAAGAGGGAGGGAGATGGGGCCCGATGAGATTCTGGTGGATTTTTGGAAGTTAGCAAATGGGACGGGGTTGAGGTGGTTGATCGACTTATTCAACAACATTTTTAAGTCTGCTAAGATGCTCGAGGAGTAGAGATGGAGCATAATGATTCCACTTTATAAGAACAAGGGTGATATTCAGAGTTGCAATAACTACTAAGGTATTAAGTTGTTGAGTCACATGATGAAAATTTAGGAGAGGATAGTGGAGCGGAGGTTGAGGAAGGTAGTATCAATTTTAGAGAATCAGTTTGGTTTTATGACTAGTCGCTCAACGTTTGAGGCAATTCACCTAGTACGGAGACTGATGGAGTAGTATAGAGAAAGGAAGAGGGACCTGCACATAGTGTTTATTGACATGGAAAAGGAGTATGAAAAAGTCCCTAGGGAAGTTCTTTGGAGATACTTGGAGGTGAGGGGGGTCCCTATGGCGTATATTTCTTCGACTAGGGACATGTATGAGGGGGCAAAGACTAGGGTATGGACTGTAGGAGGGGATTTCGAGCATTTCTTGGTACTTATTGGGTTGCACCAGGGTTCAACTCTGAGTCTATTTTCATTTGCTGTGGTAATGGATGTGTTGACATGGAGTATTCAAGGTGAGGTGCCATGGTGTATGCTTTTTGTGGATGTAGTCTTAATTAATGAGTCTTGTCGAGATGTTAATGATAAGTTAGAGGTTTGGAGACAGACCCTGGAAACTAAAGGTTTCAAGTTGAGTTGGACAAAGACGGAGTACTTGGAGTGTAAGTTTAGTGACACGAGGCAAGAGAACGAGGTGGTAGTGAAGTTAGAGTCTCAGGTGGTTTGTAAAAGGGATATTTTTAAGTACCTTGGGTCTATGATTCAAGGGAATGGAGATATTGATGAGGATATCTCTTACTGTATTGGGGCAGGTTGGTTGAAATGGTGGCTTGACTCAAGAATTCTTTACGATAAGAAGGTGCCTCCCAAGCTTAAAAGAAAATTCTACAAATTTGCAGTCTGACCGGCTATGTTGTATGGCGTGGAGTGTTGGCCTGTTAAGAATTCTAACATCCAAAAGTTGAAGGTGGTAGAAATGAGAATGTTGTGTTGGATGTATGGTATCATAAGGGATGACAGGGTTAGGAATGAGACTATTCGGGATAGGGTAGGAGTGGCATTGGTGGAGGATAAGATTCAGAAAGGGAGGCTGAGATGGTTTGGGCATGTGATGAGAAGGGGAACGTATGCTCCAGTTCGTAGGTGTAAGAGGTTGGACTTGGATGGTTTCAAGTGGGGTAGGGGTAGACCAAAGAAATACTGAATAGAAGTGATTAGACATGACATGGAGCAATTATAGCTCATTGAGGACATGACCCTCGATAGGAAGGTTTGGAGGAAGAGTATTAGGGTAGAGGGCTAAAGGGTATGGTCAAGTCATAGGTGGGAGTTAGGTGAGTCTCATTTTGCTTGGTTGGTAGTGCTAGGGTTTAGGGGAGGGTGGTGACTTTTGTTGGTTAATGTAATTTTGGTGGTTGTGGTACCGTTGTTATTTTATCATGTTGTATTCTTGCGATGTTTGACTAAGGTTTTTATCCTTTTTCTTGAGCTTGGGGTCTATCAGAAATAGCCTCTCTACTCCTTTGGATGTAGTGGTATGGTCTGCATACATTCTACCCTCCCTAGACCCCACTATGTGGGAATATACTGGGTTTGTTGTTGTTGTTGGTCTAAAAAATGACGCATCTAAAATTTCAAAAAACATATTATCAAGAAGACCTATTTAATGTTTATTTATTGAAATGCATTTGTTGCGTCTTACGTTAATTGTCTCAACATGGTTTATGCTCTCCAAAAACTTAAAATTATATCAGCACATATATGTTTTACTTTAAATTTCAATTTTTGTTATTCCGCCACAAAGTCCAGATGTTTGTTCCATCTATAAGGCAAATATGATGAAATCAATGTATCCTTTGAATTAAAAATAGACTTTAACAAATGAAAGACAACTTTCAGAAAAATATCCCAATCTAATTTCTCAGGTCATGATAACACCTATTATAACTCACCAGTTGGTAATTCAATCCTTAATCTGTAAAAACCATAAAAGGACTATTAAGAGAATTGAAAGGATATAGTGGAAATAAATCAAAATAAAAGACTAATGTAGAATACAACTCTCAATATCTAGTGAATTGGTACAAGAGCTTCTAATACAATCAGAGTACAAAGTGAAATACTGAATAAATGTACATGTAAAACCATCTCCAAAAATAAAAAAAATATAAGTCTAAACAATAAGAGGGAGAGTTGGAATACTCCTAACATCAGGAGCTCACCCCATATATTTGATCCATATCTACTCCACATGATTCACACATCTATGAAAATAACTCATACTATGATCTGCAGGTTGCAGAAGTGTAGTATGAGTACCAAACACGTGGTACCTAGTAGGCATTGGCCGACTGAGCTCCAAGGATAATGCATGCAAAAATTATATGTAAAGTAGGAATATAAACTATAAAAAACTATCCAAGTATACTAAAATAGAATAATTCTAATGGATCAATAAGGATAAACTATCCTATTACACCACTATTAAGGGACAAAGTGCTATACCATATATCCCTAGCTAATATACAAACAATGAGCGAAAGATGGAGATATAGTAATAATACAAGGTCGAAGGATACATATACAATATGTTTGAAAATATAGCAATAATACAAGGCCGAAGGATAGATATGTAATAGTTCAAAGTGCAGATGCTAGTAGTTGAATACTTGGTAAAGTATGAATATAAGACACATACTCCACAATAGTATAAAGCCCAATTCTAAGTGATCAAAATCACCACATATCTGTTCCCTCAAGCTAAATGGTACAAATATCTCAAGGAAGTCCTCAAAAAACTAAGAGTAAGTTATAGAAGGAAAAACCAATGGTCTATAACTAGCCTATGACCTCCACCAATCCATAGACACATATGTCAATTAATAGGTAGTATAAGTAATTCCATGCGACTCTAGGGATCCAAGATTATGTAACTTCTTATGGAAACCTATCAGAAACTCATAGTTATCCTTGCCAATATCACCATTGAACTTGGAAAGACAAAAGAGAATAAATCTCTCAATTCTCTTCTTATCATTAGAAGACATAAATGTACCTGAAGCAACTGAAAAAATAGTAAGTCTGGTAGGCTGAGAATCCACATGTAGGGGTACCATAGATCAATGTTGTACCTCTATACTTAGAATACCATAAGAAGATACCCACCGAAATTGGGGTAGTAGTACCCTATGGAACTTGAACCATCCCAATATCCTATGCACCCTTAAGCTCGAGTTCAAGTTAGGCCCCTCTAACACTACCTCTAGGGGCAGCTCCTCATTCTCGTCCTCTACCTCTAGGCCATCCATGAACCCTCCCTTATTCTGTGGTCTGGGCTTCTTCTTTTGGTGCTGGCTCAATATCCCTTGCCTCAGTGGATCTAGTTCTCACCATCTATTCTGAAATGAGTGTAGCACAACTTAGAACATTAGGTAATGACAACCTACATAATTTAGGAAACAAAATAGAGTAGCCCATGAACTGTCATACTGTTAAGCAACTAATTTAATATGTATAAAATAGCTGAGTCCACTATGCAGAAACTTAATCATGGCATAATATGAATAAATACAATATGGATAAAGCTTATAATCTAATAAAACTGAGGAAAGAACTCAAATTACATGACTGACTCTGACTGACATCTGTGAAGACTCTACTATACTGACTATAGATAGCTTGGACATGCCTCAAACTACTATTAATCAATACAGATGAAAAATAAATGAAATGTACATGAACTAAAACTATTTGGAGTTCCCAAATCAAGAGAACTCATCACCTGCTGGCTGGAAACTACAACTGTCTGATCATGATGTACGGGCTACAAATGGTACCTACATTATGAAACAATGTAGCCACACGGACGTATATGTGGATCAATACTTATAGAATGTACTGAGTGTGCAGGGATGAATGCAATAAGTAAAACTAATTTCATATGTAATCTTA
>NW_025820303.1:1432607-1502082 GCF_002878395.1 Capsicum annuum
ACATAATTTGGTAAGCTGGTGAATCACTACACTTAGTTTCTTAAAACATTTACTTTTGTAGAATAAGTAGAACTAAAGCTGGGACAAGATAAAGCATGGATACATAACATGCGAGACGAAAGATACATGTACTAAGCTAATTTGATTAACTGGATAACTGATGTTTGGGTTACGGAATGATTAAACTCTAACTAAAAGGGGTAACTAGTACCTATATACTGAGTAACTGATATATGAATATTGGACAACTGATATTTGGACACTTAACAGCTTATAATTGAATACTGATCATGTAATACTGAACTGTAGTTAGTCTGAATAATTAGGCTAAAACTAAGGGATACTGTGCATATGATATAAGGACTAATGGAACAACATGAGATAATTGGGTAGAAATGCATAAAAACTATATTATCTAAGAATGAAGGACTAAGTCTATATCTATTATGGTACTGAGATAATCTATAATCTGAAAGATTAAAAGCTGTAAAATTGAGTGTCTGAAAGTCTGTACACTTAGTCAAGCAAACCTGAAACTGAAATCTGAAACTAAATACTGAACTAAGATTGTAGGAGGTATCATTTAATTGACATGCTCCAATCTAAGATAATCGGGGTCCAACCTATAACCCCAGTTGGAAGAGTGTCAGTACCATGCCACGAGTACTAATATTGGCTGTATGGATCCACTAAAATAAAGACTCGAAGGACTAAAGAGTCACTCTCTACTGAAATATGCTCTGGTGAGATATATGTCAACCCTCAATTGGTAGGTTACATCTCAAACCTACGCTGCCTATGTAGTTCTGAAATACAGGGATTGCTACTAAGAGTCACACCCTCAACTAGCATGTGAGCGCCCATCCCTAGTTCGCTTGGTGCTAAATCCTACTCCAAACTAAAATAACATGGATTACTAACTAGTGTATGCACTAATAACTAATAACTAATAAGCTCAGCTCATGGTATTCTGAAAATAACAGTGCATACTAATTCTGAGATAATTATTAATGTGTAAATTTATATTGGAACTGAAACTGGACTGAGCTAAGCTTAATTAGACTCACAACTAACCAATTATTTACTGAATGATTTTGCTCATGGTATAACTAAAATCATTCTGTAGATACTAAAAACTAGATAAACGGCTAAATTTTGGGTATTCATAACCCCAGGACTCGATAATAATAATAATAGGACATACTAAACTTCGGGACATAATAAGTAGACAATATTCAAAACCCAATCATTAGGGAATTTCATCAAACACTTGGGAATCATGAACTTGAACATGGGAATGTCTTAAACATGGGAGCATATTATGATTACATGACTAAGATCATGAATTATGGGATTTGCATAAAGTTCACTTGGAATAGGACATGGGAGTTTCATCAAAACATGCAAGGATCATAGCTTGAACATAAGAATGTCTTAAAGATGAAAGAACCATAGAGTTATATGGCAAAATTCGTAACTTAGGGATTCATCTTGAAATTGACTGAACATGATATGGGAATTTCATCAAACATGTGGAGACCCTAAACTTGTGCATGGGAATAAGAAAGCATGTGAAAATATCATGGCTACACGAATCAATTCACAACTTAGGGATTTGATATGACGATCATAACATTCAAAATATGTATTGGCTCATTCCACTTGAAAACACATATACTCTTAACTTGAAATCAAACACATGAGGATCATGATATAAAATATGGGAGTAGTTAAACCATGAAAATTACATAAATTTTAATATTAAAAATATGGGTTAAGGATTTAACATATGAAAATCACCATTGAAACATATCAAGGCAATTTCAATGGAAACCATTCGTAAACATGATACATAATCAAAATTCATGGAGGTTACATAGCTTTAATTCATATTAACATATAAAGATCATAGCTTTGAACTTAAAATGGATTTTGGGCTCCATGGGTGAAAGGGGATCCATGGATGAACTCCCACATACCTTAAAATTTTAAATCTTGAATTAGAAACAAAATCTTGAAAGCTTTCTTGAATTGGGAAACTTTGATTCTTGATTATTCTTGAAGAGGAGGTGATGGAATGGATGATCTTGAAGGAGATTGATTAGGGTTTGTTCTTGAGAGTACAATAGGATAATGAGGGAAAATAGTTCCCTAATGGATGCTTAAAATTGTGTTTTTATGACTTAGGTTGAGGTGGGAAAAGAACCAATTCCACTTATTCATTTAAGCCAAAAATTTGTAACCCAGATTACAATTTGAAGACTTACCATGACATGATGTAATACTTGGGTATAGGATTAAGGTGAAAGTGGTATTGTTGGAAAGCTGACTTAATTATCTACAATTTGATGGGTCTTGAGCTGAACATTTCTACATAAATTAAAAGTTATACACTTTCAAAGTTGACCCTTGTAGAATCAAATTCCAAACTTTGGACGAATCAAAGGATCTTAGCTCAACTTAGCTCTAAGTGATTTGTATGAACATTCTTCCCCTAATAAGTACTCCATACACTAGGATAAAGATCATGACATATGCATTCAAATTATGAATCAAGAACATGACAAATATAGCTTCACCGCGATGCACCAAGGCTGCTATTGCTATAGCCATCGTGACGTGCCACAATCGCGGTGACTTGCTATTTTGAAAATCCAAACTTGGTCCAAACCTCATTCGAAAAATTCAAAACTTACCCGAGATATTCTACTTACACCCTTGAAGATGAATCAACTCAAAAACTTACGTCTCAGGGTCGGGAAGGTCACTTTAAAAAAATCATCAAAGTTAAGAGGCCAAAATCTAAGCTAAGTCCCTATCACTTAGCTAAATTTTCAGGTTCTAAGCCTCTTGTAGACGTACTATGTGCTGAATTGAGCTAAGATAATTACAGGGTATTACAATAAATAAAAATAAAAACTCATGAATTTAAGTAATTACATATATAATCTTCAAGGAAGAGGTATAAGGTAATTGCCACAATACAAAATTACCCCGTAGTCTCAACATGGTGCTTATAACCACAAGTGATCCCATACTAATCCATGGTAATGGCATAAAGCATAAGAAACTGAATAAAATATATATAAAAGATAGCCAACTAAGAAGAATCATAATCTTGAGATAAGTTGTTTCAATTCATTACTGTTAAAATATTATTTACAATATTTGCAATCTGAAAAGAAAGAAAAACTAAATACGACAACTCTGACTGACAATCTATGAAGCCTCTACTAATACTAAATATAGGTAAAAAAGACATAATGTAACACCCTCAAAATTTCACGTAATTTATTTTTGGATTTCCCCCGCTCAAAACATCTATTTTTGACTTAAATTGTACTTAGGGATATTAAAAGAGTGTCCCAAAAGAGTTTCAAAATTTTTGGATGGGGTTCAGGGTGATTTCTGCCCCAGAAGGAAGTAAGCCTCCATGATATTCCCGTTTCACGAAGTATAACCTCTGTGATAGAGTCTGTGACATGGAGGATAGTCTCTGCATTAAGGTCCGTGGCATGGAGCTATCTTCCACGATAAGCTCCATGTCTCAGAGGCTGTGTTTTTCCTGCAACCTTATTTAAAGTCCAAGAGGGGCTTTTTGGCCCAGTCGGCTGATGATGCCTACTGAGTACCCATGGCTTTAGTACTTATACTATACTTCTATGCCTTTTTGGTGTAGTCCTGAGTATCAATTTTTATCGTTGATGTTGTGATCATGCGAGCTAGATGTAATGCCCTGAGTCTACACCTTGGATGTCATACGGTGCTTACAATACCAAAGGACTACAAGCTAACCCATGACTGGTACCTGCTGTGAGTACTGAATAATTATACTACTAACATATATGAAAATATAATAGAAATGCCATAAGGTTATCTAAATACTGAAATAAATACTGAATATTGCTAGTAATACTGAAAACCTGAGCATCTGTTTAAAATATTCTAGTTTAAAAGCCTCAACTGTCTGAATAGGGAGTTGATGGGACAAGTCCCAACCTAACTCCGACTACTGAACATACTGAACTACTTAAATGCTGAAATAATAACTCTATTCTCAAAATATGATGACTTACCACTGCAACTGTTGTTGATAACCTCAACTGCTAAGAACGGTTAGGATCCCATGCGTCTGAACCAATGATATGAGACATTATAGAACAAAAGAAAGAGTATGTGTTAGTAGTTTGAATGTACTGGTATGCTAAGTGAGGTAGGCTGATATACAAGGGTTCGTATATATGAACAATAACTGATCGAATGATATAAATATAACTGAGTAAGAGTACATGGGTAACTGAAACTGCTGTAAATAATAATTATACAAGACTATGCATATATATGTATATATACTGTAATAGAGATCATAATGGAACTGAATACTGAATTTTGATAACTGAATGACTGATACTAAGATTACTGATAACTGGGTGACTATTTCTGATGGTCCTGATTCTGTAGAACTGAATTGAGTTCTGTACTGATTCTGAAATTGAAACTATAACTATGGAAGTGTTCATCTAACTGACATACCCCGATTATAGACTAAGTTGGGGTCTAACCTATGACCTCAGTTTGAAGGATGTCAGCACCATTCCACGGGTACTGACAATGGCTATGTGGATCCACTAAAGAATCACCCTCACCTGGAAAGTGAGATATGTTACCCTCAACTGGCACGTGAACACTTTATTAACTCTCAACTGGTAGGTTGATATACTTAATGTACGCTGGCTATGTAGTTCTGGAACTAAGGGACTACTACTAAAGATCACACCCTCAGCTGGAATGTGAACCCCTATCCCTAGGTTTGCTCGGTGCTGAATCCTACTCCAAACTGAATAGATACTGAACTAATCACTAGAATATACTAGGCTTGACTGAACTGTTACTGATCGTGTTGATTGATTGGACTGGACTGAGTTCATTGAGTTCTATAACTATTTGAGTACTACTGTCCGTGACATTACTGGGACTATTCTGTGGTTACTTTAATTCTAGGTAAACAGCTAGGTTTTTGGGTATTGAATACCCCCAAGACTCAATAGCATCAATAGTAAAACATGACAAAATCTTGAAAGCATAACATTAACTACTTGTATATGATTGGAACCACATGATAATATGTCATGAATTCACTACTCAATTTACATAGGCATTCTATCAAACACTTGGGGAGCATAATTAATGCACATGGAATTCATCAAGATATAAACATCATGGCTACAACATTCATCTTGCAATTCAAAGATTTAACATGAGAATCACATAATTCCACATACATGCTAATTAATTCACTTGAAACTCATAATAAATCTTGATTTGAAAATAAACCATCAATACATACATGAACACAATCCAATTCAAACATGTAAATCATGAAATTAATAAACTTGTAGTTTAAAAAGGATTCTTGAACTCCAAGGGTTGAAGGAAACCAAAGGATGAACACCTAACATGCCTTGGTAATTAAATTAGTGAAAATCATTCGTTTGTTCTTGAAGCTTGGACTTGAAATTGAATGACCTAGGGTTTTGTTCTTGAGAGAATTTGAGAGAAAATGAGTGATTTTGCCTTTAGGGTAGCTTAATTTCATGTTTTAGGGCTGAATAAAAGATGGGAAATTGACTTAAATACCCCTCTGGACAAGACTTTATTACAGAAAAACACGCCCAACGATGCACAACCGACGCACTGCGTTGTTGGTGTTGACTCACTATTTTAGCGATGCGATAATAGATGCATCGCGGTGAGATCGCATTGACCCACTATTTTAGTCCTCCAGACGTGCCTCAAATGACGTTCAAAAAATCCAAAACTTATCTGAGAACACCTATTGACATCCTTGATCATAAATCAACTTAAAAATCAATATTTTAAGGTCGTAAGGATAAAAAATAAGATCATCAAATTATGAAGGCTAAAAAATATTCTAAGTATAAACAATTACCTAAAATTTCTAAGTCTGGCACCCCCTTTTATACGCTATGTAGGACTGAATTAGACTAGGAATTTTATGGGGTCTTACAATATCTCCTCCTTGGTAATATTCATCCTCGAATGAGACTGATTAAGCTGAGAATATGGATAGATTGAGTTTACATACTGAACATGCACAACTGAAGCATGATTACCTGACTAAAACTACTGATAAACTGAGTTTTTATACTGAACATGCATAACTTAAGCATAATTACATGACTGAACTGATTCATGAATTCATAACTGTCAAGAGGACGATATGCAATGGTAATTGATACCAAGTTTGTAAAGAAAATCTGAGCATGGAACTGAGTACATCTAAGAAAGACTATTACCTTGAGCTGAGTCTGATTTTACGGAGAAGAGGTGAGGATACTTGGTCCACATGTATGCTTCTGCTTCCCAAGTAGCTTCTTCAACAGACTAATTCCTCCAAAGAACTTTGACCAATGAAACTTTTTTGTTCCTTAGTCTTTGAATCTGATGATCAAGGACTTTAACTAGGACTTCCTCATAAATGAGACAGCTCTGAACATATATACCCTCTATAGGGACTACAACTGCTGGTTCACCAATGCATTTCATTAGAAAGGAGACGTGAAATACTAGGTGTACTGAAGCTAAGGCAACTCAAGCTTGTAAGCTACCTTTATGTAATGGCTGATAATTCTGTAAGGACCTACATATCGGGGACTGAGTTTTCCCTTCTTGGAAAACCTCTTCACTCTCTTTATGAGAGAGATTTTCAAGTACACAAAATCGCTAATCTCAAATTCAAGATCCTTCCTCCTTACATCTGCATATGATTTCTATCGGATCTGGGCTATCTTAAGATCTCCCTGATCAACTGCACTTACTCTAAGGCGTCAAATACAAAGTCAGGCCCTACTGCTGTGGCCTCACCTACTTTAAACCAAACCAATGGGTGATCTACATCTCCTCCCATAAAGAGCCTAAAATGGAGCCATCTAAATATTGGAGTGATAACTGTTATTATACGCGAACTCAATCAAAGGCAAATAGTCATCCCAATTACCCTTAAAGTCGATGACACATGCTCTTAATATATCTTCTAAAGTTTGAATAGTCCTTTATACTTGGCCATCTATTTGAGGGTGGAACGCTGTACTGAGGTAAACTTGGGTACCAAGACCCTTTTGGAAGGCTTTCCAAAAATGAGAGGTGAACTGTATACCTCTATCTAAAATGATGGACAATGGGACACCGTGCAATTTGACCAACTCTCTAACATAGAGATTGGCATAATCCTTGGCTGAACAAGAAGTATGAACTAGCAAGAAATGGGTTGATTTGGTCATTTTGTCAACGATTACCTAAATTGAATCACGCTGACGACAAGTACGAGTCTAACCCATCACGAAGTTCGTATTCACTTTCTCCCACTTCCTTGTGGGAATAATGAACTCCTTCATAGACCCACTAGGCTTCTAATGCTCAATCTTAACCTACTGATATATAGGGCACTTAGCTACAAACTCTGCAATTTCTCTCTTTATTCCACTTTACCAATAGATCTCCCACAAATCGTGATATATCTTAGTAGTCCCCAAATGAATTGAGTAACGTGCACCATGCGCTTCTGCAAGAAAAAATCTGCTCCCTCACGCCATCCACATAAGGCACACATAATCTACCCTATCAACGCAATACACCATCTCTCCTTTGGGAGAAAACCTCTATTTTATGATCTCTGACTAACTCTTTCAGCTTAACTAAACTGGGATCTTTGTCCTGCTTTTCTTTTACCTCAGAAACAAAAGAAAATTCCAAACTATTCTGCAACCAAATAATACGCTTAGCTGAATTAACTAAACGAACACCCAACCTGGCAAGATGATGAACTTCCTAAACTAGCTACTTCTTACCATCCTCAACGTGAGCAACACTACCCATGGACAATCTACCGAGAGCCTCATCCACCACATTGGCCTTTCCCAGATGATATCACGTCATAGTTTTTCAATAACTCTAACCTTCTCTGACTCAAGTTTAAGTCTTTCTGAGAAAATACATATTGTAAAATTTTTTGGTTTGTGAACACGTAAACATGTACCCCATACAAATAGTGCCTCCAAATATTTAAGGCAAACACAACAACTGCTAACTCTAGATCATGAGTGGGGTAATTCTTTTCATGGGGCTTAAGTTGTCTAAAGGTATAGGATATGAGCTTACCTCTCTGCATCAAAACACACCCCAAACCAACTCTGAAAGCATCACAATACACAACAAACCCATCTGAACCATATGGTAAAGTCAAAATTGGGGCTGTAGTGAGTCGAGTCTTCAACTCCTAAAAAGTCTTCTCATAAGAATCTGACCATTTCATGATCCAGACTAACAGACCGTGCGGGCACCTACGCTATTCTAAGTAGATAGGAGAACCCTTATTGCCCAATTAAAATATGTGGAGGACTTCTATTTTTAAGAAAATATAAAGTAAATCTCTCTCTATATATATAATAGGAGAGGCAAAATGTCACATGTCAGCTCCACAAAAAAGCAATTAAAAAAATATTTTAAAATTCTATTTTTTAAAACTTAAAAATTAATTTTTAAACACGTATATGACTCTTTTTTTGTGGGAAGTTGTAAGATCTTTTATACTTATATTTTTATACTATCTTCCCGCAACTCCTCTACAACAAAAAAATGCGTTTTGTTTTAAAGTGAAATGTAAAATTAAAAAAATTTAAAAATAATAATCTGTAAATTAGAAAATCAACAAACAAAACTTGAGTTTGAAAATTATTTTAAGTTTTTTTAATTTATCCAATCACCCACGCATTAGGAACCAATTTAAACCTAAAAAGTTGAAATTTAAAAATTATTTTAAATTAAAAAAGATAACTATCAAATAATGACTTTCATCCACTTCATCAATCTTAGCCACAAATCTAGGAAGCAGTTTGGAAACAGTTAAAATGTGTTATAAAAATGAATTATTTCATCAGTTTCAACTTTTATCTAATTAACCTCCAACAACATCAGAGTCCTTTTCAAACTCTCCTCTTCCATTTATTTTTTTGGCAAAACTTAGTAGAGTTTTGCCATTTTAATGTTTGATTCTATTTCTTTATTATAATTTATTAATATATAGTCTGTTTTTCATTTTCTACATTTCACTTTGCAGTTGTGCTATATAAATTGTTTCAATATTTATGATTTTAGATGTGAGTTTTTTGATGTAGTAATTTCTTGGAAATCTTCATGATTTTCTTTTATGATTTTCACATATAGTGTTTGCATCGCCTGAATTTAGTTGCATATGCATATAACATAAATATACGCATTATCTAACATAATTTGTGCAGGATAAAAGTACTGATGTTAATAAGAAAAAAGTTTGACTAATATACTTTCCTAGAATTTATCAAGTGAGATCGGTTAAAATTAACAATATGATCTTAATAACAATATTATGTATTATCATCATATGCAATTTTAAAAATTTACCATTCATATTTTTGCTTTATAACATTTGTGTTATCTAGTTATAATAACCTTTCCATAATCTTTTTGTTATAGTGGAGTATTCATGTTGACTTTGAAATATAGGATTAAATCATTAATCATAGTATACTTTTGATGAAATTGAAGAAAAAAAAGAAGAATGAAAATGTATTTGTTGTCAAGAAGTTGATAAGAGTAGATGGAGAATATTATGTTACGATAACATGATATGCAATACGGAACTGTACAATATATGACAACTTGAAAGTCTCAGTAAGAATATTGTCTTAGTTACAGTTTTTATTTTTTATTAATGTTATCTGAAAATAAAAGAATGCTTTGGAGGTATATTTACTAAATTTTTGCACCATATGATTTCTTTGTGTATGTTTTTTTTCGTTATATGATACATTTTTAGGGATCGTTTGATACACCATATATAATGGATGAAATTGAAAGAGATATTTCATGGGTTAATTTCATTTCATTTTATTTCATCCTCCATGTTAGATAGTAATCCCACTTTGTTAGTACAAATATTTGAATAAAATAGTCCTCAAATTAATTAATATATCATATCAAACACTATCTCGCGATTATTTTTCTTATTTGAATTAGTCTTGATTATGTAGAGATTCTTACTGTTTGATGATAATTCAAAAAGTAATGTAATGACCTACCAATCACTACCTTAAATTGAGAGAATGAGGAGAGGAATTCAAATATGTGGTGATTGAAGATTATTTGAATAAATATGATCTGAAGTTTCATGATTTTACCAAGGCTTGCTACCATAAAGGTCAAAAAAGAAGACGTGAAAAGCTATCCAATTAAAAAGATTAAGGTAAATAATAAAAGTTAATAAATATATTAAGTCAAAGCAAGCTAATGTGTAGTCACTTTGATACAATAGTAGTATTAAGCAGTGAAAAATGTAATTAAAAAATGAAGAACAAATAAAAATCATTCATAAATATTGATCTATTTGTTTCTTTTTAACAAAATAAAAATTAATATTTTGTTAAAATATTATGATCTTATTTTTTTACGGCAATTGGATGAATTCTGTCACTATATGTATAATCTACTCAATGGCTTTTAATAAAACAAAAAAATACATATAGATTACATAAAGTTCAACACAAGTTAGTTATATTTTAATTTTATATATTGCTTCTTAATTTTAATTTGTTACTTTCTATTTTAAAAGATTTTGCAAAATAATGTAGTGCAGTTTATAAAGTTATTGTTATCTGTTATTTTCACTAGATAGACACCAAAGTTTTAGTTATTATTAATAATTTTTTGTTCTATTGCTTATTTATTGTAGTTAAAACATCATTATGATATATACTAAATAAATGCTTCCTGCTTTTCTTTTTTCATCTAGAATATAATAAAAAATTCTAAAGTAATTTAATATATAAATTTTAAAAATAAAATATCATAATTTTTAGGAAGACGAGAAAAATAAAGATGAGTGTAGGGGTTAAATTGGAGTTTAAAAAAGATAAATGGGATAAATGGGGAGAATGAATATTGTTAAAAGTTAAATAGTGAGTTTAATTTTTAAATCAAAGTTGTGGAGAGTAAATGATTTTCGCCAATAAAAAAAATTAGCAAGAAATTTTTATCTGATTTATTACATAAGAAAACACCAATTTAAGAAAAAAATATTTATTTTGTTTTATACTATACCTCAGTTGTAAATATTCATGATTGAAAGCAGATTAACTCGATTATAACTTCATAAGAATATAAAATACATCTATTCATTAAGAGTGTGACATGCTTTAGGCCACTATTTATATCTGCACTTATCCAACAAGTTGATATTAAATTGATTTCACTAATTTCTTTTTCGGATCCTTTAATTAATTTTGAATCTTTTTTCAATCCTTTAAGTTGATACCTATTAAGAGAAAATGAAAAAAATTGCACAATTAGTTGCTAGGTTTTCCATGAGAATGATCGAGGTGATGGCAGTGGTAGTGCCGAGTGACATAGATAGTAGTTATAGTGGATTAATCACCAGTACAACGTATACATGCATTAAACATATGTATCAGATAAATGTATTTAATACATATATAGATATACATAAAAAATTTGTGCATCCTTTTAGAATTTAAGGATGATGCATATGTTTTTTAGTCATTTAGTGGTTTCATCACCCTCATCCAGTTTGATTATTTTTTTAGTAGATACAGTTGAATTTTAATTTATTCTATGATACATTTTGTATGTACATCATTCACATATTATTTTGAAATATTTTAACCTGTAAGAACCGTATCTATAACACTGGTATAACAAGTTGATACATTTTGTATATGTGTTAATATTTATCTTTATTCAATGCTCATTGTATTTTTATTTAAACTATAGAATACGTATGATACTTTTCGAAATCTGTCTTTATATTTTGTGTACAAGCTTTTTAATTTAATTTGATACATATGTAAGTCAAAGTGATATATATATTGTTTAATTTTATAGAACATTAAGTTGGTCATTAAAAATGACCTTTCTACAATTTGAGGTATAACAGCTAACATAATCTTCAGATCATTTTAGATGGAAGAAATTGAGCCAATCGATATGAAGAAAAGAAAAGATTGATAGATAAAAGAAATTAATTCAAATTATTTTAGAGATGGAAGAAATTGAACCGATCGATATGATCTGACGGAAAGTTTCTAAAAATTTTCATTAAAAATAACTTTTATGGAATTATATGTAATATGATAAAGTTGTGACAGAAGTTGTATTTACTATTTACTTATTAAATTTCTATAACTTATCATATTTTTATTTTCATTCAAAAGCTATTATTCAATATTTATAGGCTTAATTTTTTTTCATGTATTTTTTTAGGTATATTGTTAAAAAAACGTAAAATGGAATTTTAAAAATATGTTTAAGCAATTATATTTATTCTACTCAAGGTAATAATATTACAAGTTCTTAGAATTAACTTTTTTAAATACGAACCACGCATCGCGCAGGTATAATTACTAGTTAAATACTAATAAATAAACTTTTTCAAAAACTTCTTACAAATGTCCTTCACTATCTGAAGACTTGGTCAGACATGTACAAGAGTTATCTACAACAACATAGATTGACAATAAAATAAATAATACAAAGACTCTAACATCTGCCAGGAAGAAAATGCAGAAGTTAGTGCTGAATATCGTCATCCATCTACTAACTACAACTAACCTGCATCCAGTCTACACTCCAAGAAGGAATGTAGAAGAGTAGGGTCAGTGTAACCACACGTACTGGTAGGCATCATCGGCCGACCGTGTTAGTTCATTTAATCATAAAATAGAATTAATAAAAATAAATAATGACATCTTGAATGGAATATAATTCAAGGTTAGAATAATAATATTACTTTACCTATATAAGTTACAATATCCAACTATTCTTTCAACTCCATTAATATTATATTCGCTACTAACATACTCTAGCCTAATTAAATCACACCATCAATCATAATCTAGCGCTAACACATCACTATTCCTCTTTATTCATCTTATCTTTTTTCATTACTCATATTGACAGGAACAAATCCATAATCATAGACAACCCACACTAAACTCTCGGGCTAACAACCAAATGTTCTCTAATAATATTAACGAAGATAACTAGCCATTTTGGTAAGCTATGATTACAAAACGTACAAATGAAGCAAGTCAACCAACATATAAGTAAGTACAAAGTTTCACTTTTTCAAATACATATCACACAATCAAATGCCCAATGAATCAACAATACAACAATAACAGATCAAACAGTGCTCACAAACAAGCCACATAACCATCAAGAGTATCAACCATACTATAGACATTCACTGACTCAACACAAATATGTACACACATGCTATGAGACTTATTTTTTCCCAAATAGTCATAACCTGAAGGGAACAATCTATGTTCAAGTACTGTACCGGCGTGGTACCCGATCCACCATACACATATCCATACTGGTGTGGTACCCGATCCAACATATACATATCTGTACCGGCGTGGTATCCGATCCAACATATACATATCCGTACGGCGTGGTACCTAATCCAATATATACATATTCGTACCGACGTGGTACCCAATCTAACATATACATATCCATACCAACGTGGTACCCGATCCAATATATACATATCCGTACCTGATCCAACATATACATATCTGTACCGACGTGGTACCTGATCCAACATATACATATCCGTACCAGCGTGGTACTCGATCCAACATATACATATCCGTATCGGCGTGGTACCTGATCCGACATAAACAAGTAATATCAATTTTAAACTTACACTACCTCACAACATACAATACGGGGTACCAAGTTTACAAGTACACTTAAAGTCATAAGACAATTACATCAAGTAAATTTCAATAATCATTTATACACATCTCAACAATCCAAACATAATCAATTTCAAGCATGTCCGTATACCAATTAACAAGCATCTAATTTAGGAGTTATCATTATGAAACAAGCCACTTATAGACACAATTCAATAAAACATCACCAATTTAGCATCTCATGGGCATCCAACAGATATAGTATTTTTATCAATATCAAAACAAGAATATCATAAAATAAATCACAATTTAATTCTTATGCATACAAGTCACTATTGGAGCCTTAATTACTCATTAATTATTAAAAATATCATTATCTTCTTAAATTCCACAACTTGGGTTCTAACATCACCACCTATAGCTAGCACATTCACGCGTATTATTATCCTCTACCTCTTTCCACATAATCCAATCATCACACTAATTCAAGTCATCTATCACTTAGATATTACTATGCTCATCAATATTTGATCTTAGCATAATTCTCCTCATGCTATTATTGCACAATACATACAACTTAATACCATTAAACTCAACTAGGTTCATCACTAGAACAACTAAAAAAAAACATCATGTTCATATATTACATCTCCTTTCGGACACATAACACATAATATCATAAATATCACATAATCAATCAATAATATAGTTCTTGGGATTAAAGTTAAGTACTCGTGTCTTTATCCACCTCAACTCCATGCCCGTAGGCTTAGACATACTTTCTCCCATCAATTCTAAATTATGAAAATATGAAATAACAGAATCTTCTACTCATTAAACCTAGCCTACTTGGACGCCAAGCTTTTGGAAAAAATAAGCTGCAATAAAGATGCTCTCTCCTTTTCTTCATGCCTTGGAATAATCAATCATCTAAAAATCAAGCAATTATCAGAGTAATTAAATAATTACTCTTTAAAAAAATATCTTGGGAATTAAAACCTATTAATTCTACCTTTAATTCAAGGTCGATATTATCTTTCAAGTTTAATTAATCATTAATTAGATCTTCAAGCTTAGCCCATCTCCATTAATGGATATTTTATGTTAAAGGTCTCATATTTATGGAATTCAAGGTGCCTAACCATCAAAACTCATAATCTAGTTTATGAAAATCATGTTAGAAATCTTTAGGGCCCGTTTGGCCATGGATATTTTTCCCCTTTTTTCAAAATTTTTTCCCGAAGTTGAAAATTATGGTGTTTGGCCATGAAACTTTGAAAAATAATTCCGCGATAAAATTCCGAAAATGGAAACAACTTTTTGTTGTTTTCCCTTTTTTCCACTTCCAATTTCAACTTCCATCATTATTACATATAACCCTAATCTTTAAATTTTTACAAAAAACCCTTTTATAAACTAAATTCCGTAATTTTTTTAAAAAGACCAAATTCAATAAAATAATTAATTCAAGTGAAAATAATTAAGAATTTTCTCAACAAATTTAAGAATATATATATAATATATTTATATCTATCAATCATATTTATCAAAATATATTTTTCTCTATTTAATCGTTTATGGTTAGATAAACTTATTTAGCTCGTGGTTGTTATATTTTTATTCAAATTTTAGAAGAATAACAATCATAATAATTACTTTGTTGTTATTTATTTTATCAATTGAAGACATATAAATTATTTTCTCAATATTTGGTTGTATGTTAGTAGGTAAATTAGTAGTTGGGTGATTTTAATAATGCATTATTATCCTCTACCTGTTTCCACATAATACAATCATCACACTAATTCAAGTCATCTATCCCTTAGATATTACTATGCTCATCAATATTCGATCTTAGCATAATTCTCCTCATCATATTATTACATAATACATACAACTTAATACCATTAAAACTCAACTAGGTTCATCACTAGAACAACTAAAAAACATATCATGTTCATATATTACATTTACAACATTCTCCTTTCGGACACATAACACATAATATCATAAATATCACATAATCAATCAATAATATAGTTTTTGGGATTAAAGTTAAGTACTCGTGTCTTTATCCACCTCAACTCCATGCCCACAGGCCTAGACATGTTTTCTCCCATCAATTCTAAATTATGAAAAGATGAAATAAACAATCTTCTACTCATTAAACCTAGCCTACTTGGACGCCAAGCTTTTGGAAAAAATAAGCTGCAACAAAGATGCTCTCTCCTTTTCTTCACGCCTTGGAATAATCAATCATCTAAAAATCAAATAATTATAAGAACAATTAAATAATTACTCTTTAAACAAATATCTTGGAAATTCAAACCAACTAATTCTACCTTTAATTCAAGGTCTATATCATCTTCCAAGTTCAATTAATCATTAATTAGCCCTTCAAGCATAGCCCATCTCCCTTAATGGATATTTTATGTTAAAGGTCTCATCTTTACGGAATTCAAGGTTCCTAACCATAAAAACTCATAATCTAGTTTATGAAATTCTTGTTAGGAATCTTTAATTTATAGTTTAGAATCAACTCTAAGCCATATTAAAAACACTCATGAGCATTCCATAAAGAATTCCACTATTAAAAGTCTTTTTAAGGATTCTAAGATGTTAAAGAATTAAAAGACGAAGAAAATAATGGAAAAACTTACCTCAACAAAGATATTTAACCTTAAGCTTTGGGAAATCACCTCTCTAGGGTTCGGGAATGAAATTTGGGGTTTTTAGACTTAAAATATGCCTGAAGCTGATTTAAATATCATCAGAACTTTTGCTACAACGAAATCCCATTTCAGCTCGGACAGTGCTCACTAAAACAACCACATATTTTTACTCCAAATTCGGATTGAGGAATGGTTTGTTGTGTTGGAAAGAGGAGTCAGAGATCTTTGATTTGATAGGTAGTTGGACCCATAAATTCTTATATTATAGGAGATATGGTTGTTTGAAGTTATCCCTAATCGAAACCCATATCAAAATTGTATCGGAAAGAAAGTTATAAAATTAACTATGCGTTAGGGATATTGACATTAATTCATCCTAAAAGAACTTTAAAACTAAAGTATTGATATTACAACTCATGAATAATTAAATTCATCGAGCTTGAGTCTATCTAGACACATCCGAACACTAAAATCTTTGCCAAAAAATTTGAGGTGACATAACAAATAAAATATTTACTATTTTGGACCCAGAATATTGAGGAATGAATTTTCATGAATTTACTATGGATAATTTAATAATGATGAAATGGGTCGTTACAATCAGTTACCAGTTTACCATCTGTTCATCCCCAAATGGACATTCAGTGGAGAAAAGCATGAGGTTGGAATTAGAGAGATATTACTAATAGAGTTGCTTATACTGCACCCTATTCACCCACTCGGTATCCTTAGCGACCAACCCACATTCTATACTCAGTCATTCTATCAAAGATTTTTAAAATACGAAGATGCAAATATTTACACACGAATCACTTATTCTCCTTTCAACGGCCTAAGTCTGAAACTTGAGTTTTACGAAAGCAAGATAAATATGGTTGAAAGATTAACCTTGAAGAAGATAAATATTAAAAAATACCTTCTTCTTTTTTGGCCGAAGCTCTAGAGCCCCAAATTCAATTCTGAAAAGTTCTATGAGATGCTACATGAATCTACTACTCATATTTTCAACACTAGATAAGTAACATCTAATCCATCCAACACACAAGCTCTCCCTAAGATACCTAACTCGATTTCTAGCCAAGACTATCCCATGAAGAATCTACATTAGATCATATTTAAGCCACCACACCACTTACAAGTCACATAATTAGATATCCACATGAACTCAATCAAGACTATTAAATTCATTCTATAAAGCTAGCTTCAACATTTCATAAACACTATTATTTTCACCTCAAGATTACCCACAATTCAAGCTTAGTATTTACTACTATACATAGATGACAACATAACCTCACACTCATTACACAGACTTATAACTATTAGCTATAAGGATCCCACAGAGTTATAGCCTACAACACATTCTCCTCCACAACATCGTTAATATTCATCTAATCATCATACCTTAATCACTCAACAAGCAATATCCATGAAGTATCACCCAAGAAAGACCAATCATGCCATTAATAATTTACTTATTTTCCCATGAAGTATCATTCTTAATTATTTTACGAGTGTAACTAAGTCATTTGATTTTGCATTGCCACTATCATGGAAATTACTATCCTCTAGAAGTGTCATATATCAGTCAACTCTGTGGGACATGCAAATGTATAATTCATCCACATGATCAAGTCAATAATAATTGATCTTCTCAACATTTTTTTTAATGCATAAATCCACAGCTACAACTTATGTCTTGACAATCATTAACTCAATATTTTTCAATGACAAACACGTCATGGTCAAGGTAAACCACACTTATATCACTAACACCAAATTAAGATAAACAGAGTCATTCTTATTTCTACCTAACAATATTTTTACTACGGTCTTCACTTAACTCTTAATCACCTCAAGAGTGGTCCCCACATCACTAGCACAAAAGAAATGCCAAATAAAATAAATTGATTAGAGGTCATTAACAGTCTCATCACCAATATCATATTCCAGACAAGTTATCGATCAAATTCTGTAGGTATCAACAACATCTACTAGTTTTTGTCACTTTAATTTAAAACTCATTATTTTGCCAAGCATTAAGAATTCGTTCCCATAAAGAACTCAAAGATAATGACACTTATTTAGTCCTCACAAGGAACCCATTATAATTTTAATAATAGAACTGCACAAAAATTCTAAATACAGTCTCAATGATAGGACCACACAAGGATCCCCAAATAATATCAAATAATCAAACTACACAAGGATCCATCCATAGCATCATTAACAAGAACCTGTCATTACGGAAAACACATATCACTTTAGTCTTTTATTCATGTCACTTTTTCACCATCTTTTCTTGATATCATGTTCTCATATCATCCTCTCAATTCTTATACCATCAATTTCATCAGTTTAATAGTACCAAAAATAAGTAAGCACCATAGAATTGCTAGTTTCACAATAACAAGAAATCAAATAATCTCATTATAATTATCAACAAAAACAACTTCATCAATTTTCATCACTTAAATTCAAATAAAAATAATTCACAACGATGACAAAAATCTAGCAACACAAGTTTAGCCAAATATCAAACACAAGAAATCAATAAGTTCACAATTTTCACAAGTCTTTACCTATTAGCAATAATATTTAGATCTTATTAACAGATACCAATTGAAATCTCCTAGATTTTTATTCAAAATTACTAAGATACCAATTGGAATCAACTACATTCCAATTGAGCTCTGTTAAGATACCAATTAGAATTGTCAAGATATCAATTAGATTAAATCCAATAGTCCAAGATTAGGACGACATGATGGAAAGAAAGAAAGTAAAATGATATCTACATGCCTCATAGCCTTCCGAAGATTGGGTGTGGGGCCCTACACACCAATTTATGGAACTCTACTTGACATTACACCTGTACTTGTGGGACCGGTGAACCTAACGCTTTGATACCAACTGTCATGACCCAGACTAATGGACCATGCGGGTACCTACGCTATTCAAGTAGCTAGGAGAACCCTTATTACCTGACTAAAATATGCAAAAGACTTCTGTTTTTAAGGAAATATAAAGTAAATTAAATACTAAAAAATAAACTTTGTCAAAAACTTCTTACAAATGTCCTTCACTATCCCAAAACTTGGTCAGACATGTACAAGAGATATCTACTACAACATAGACTGACAATAAAATAAATAATACAAAGACTCTAACATACGTCTGGAAGAAAGTACAGAAGTTAGTGCTAAACAACATCATCCATCTAGTAACTGAAACTAACCTGCATCCAGTCTACACTCCAAGAAGGAATGTAGAAGAGTAGGGTCAGTACAACCACATGTACTTGTAGGCATCATCATCCTACCGTGTTAGTTCATATAATCATAAAATAGAATTAAGGAAAATAAATCATGACATCTGAAATGAAATATAATTCAACTAAGGTTAGAAAAGTATTATTACTCTACCTATATAAGTTACAACATCCAACTACTCTTTCAACTCCATTAATATTATATTCATTACTAACATACTCTAGCCTCATTAATTCGTGCCATCAACCCCAATCCAATGCGAATACATCACTATTCCTCTTTATTCACCTTATCTTTTTCATTACTCATATTGACAAGAACAAACCCGTAATCATAGACAACCCATACTAAAACCCCCAAGCTAACAACCAGATGCTCTCTTATAATATTAAAGATTGATAACTATCCATTTTGGTAAGCTACGATTACAACACGTATAAATGAAGCAAGTCAACCAACATATAAGTAAGTACAAAGTTTCACTTTTTCAAATACATATTATACAATCAAATACCCAATGGATTAATATTACAACAATAACAGATCAAACAGTGCTCACAAACAACCCACATAACCATCAAGAGTATCAACCATACTATAAACATCCACAAACTCAATACAAATATGTACACACATGCTATGGGACTTATTTTTTCCCTAATAGCCATGACCTGCAGGGAACAATCTATGTTCATGTACGGTACCAACGTGGTACCTAATCCATCATATACATATCCATACCGGTGTGGTACCCGACCCAACATATACATATTCGTACTGGTGTGGTACCCGATCCACCATATACATACCTGTACCCGATCCAACATATAAGTATCTATACCAGCGTGGTTCCCGATCCAACATATATATATTCGTACCGGTGGGGTACCCAATCCAACATAAACAAGCAATATCAATAGTAAATTTACACCACCTCACAACATATAATACGGGGTAACAAGTTTACAAGTACACTTAAAGTCATAAGACAATTCCATCAAGTAAATTTTCAATAATCATTTATACACATCTCAATAATCCAAACATCAATAATTTCAAGAATGTCTGAATACTAATCAAAAAGTATCCAATTTAGGAGATATCATTATCAAACAAGCCACTTATAGGCGCAATTCAAGAAACCATCATTATCACCAATTTGGCCTCTCATGGGCATCCAACAGATATAGTATTTTTTATTAATATCAAAATAAGAATATCATAAAATAAATCACAATTTAATTATTACTCATACAAGTCACTATTGGAGCCTTAATTATTCGTTAATTATTAAAAATATCATTATCTTCTTAAATACCACAACTTGGGTTCTAACATCACCACCTATAACTAGCACATTCACGCGTATCATTATCCTCTACCTCTTTTCATATAATACAATCATCTCACTAATTCAGTCATCTATCCCTTAGATATTACTATGCTTATCAATATTCGATCTTAGCATAATTCTCCTCCTCATATTATTGTACAATACATAAAACTTAATATCATTACAACTCAACTAGGTTAATCACTAGAACAACTAAAAAAAACATCATGTTTATATATTACATTTACAACAATCTCCTTTTGGGAACATAACACATAATATCATAAATATCACATAATTAATCAATTATATAGTTTTGGGATTAAAGTTAAGTACTCGTGTCTTTATGCACCTCAACTCCATGCTCGCAGGCCTAGACATTCTTTCTCTCATTAATTCTAAATTATGTAAATGTAAAATAACATAATCTTCTACTCATTAAACCTAGCCTACTTGGACGCCAAGTTTTGGAAGAAACAAGCTGTAACAAAGATGCTCTCTTTTTTCCTTCATGCCTTGGAATAATCAATCATCTAAAAATTAAGCAATTATAAGAGTAATTAAATAATTACTCTTTGAACAAAAATCTTGGGAATTCAAACCAACTGATTCTACCTTTAAGTCAAGGTATATATCATTTCCAAGTTCAATCAATCATTAATTAGCTCTTCAAGCTTAACCCATCTCCATTAATGGAGTTTTTATGCTAAAGATCTCATCTTTACAGAATTCAAGGTTCCTAACCATTAAAATTCATAATCTAGTTTATGAAATTCATGTTAGAAATCTTTAATTTATAGTTTAGAATCAGCTCTAAGCCATATTAAAAACACCCATAAGTATTCCCAAAAGAATTCCACCATTAAAGCTCTTTTTAAGGATTCAAAGATGTTAAAGAATTAAAAGACAAAGAAAATAATGGAAAAATTTTCCCCAACGAAGAAATTTCACCTTAAACTTTGGGAAATCACCTCTCTAGGGTTGGGGAATCAAATTTAGATTTTTATACCTAAAATACGGCTGAAGCTAATTTAAATATCATCAGAATTTTTGCTACAATGAAATCTCATTTCAGCCCGGACAGTGCTCACTAAAACAACCATAACTTTTTACTCTGAATTCAGATTGAGGAAGGGTTTGTTGCTTGGAAAGAGGACTCAGAGATCATTGATTTCTTAGGAAGTGGGACCCCTAAATCTTTATATTATAGGAGATATAGTTATTTGAAGTTATCCATAATTGAAACCCATATCAAAACTGTATCAAAAAGAAAGATATAAATGTAACGCCCCAAATCTGGTACTCGAAATGCTACACGGTGCTCATGACACTGAATGACCATAATCTAACCCATGACTAATATCTATACCTATATACTGGCTAAAATACTTTATAATACGGAAGCATGAACTGATAGGCCATAAGGTTCAATACTGAACATGATCTGAATGATATAACATTTGTGTGGGGTAATAGAATACCTAAAACAAAACTGAACATACTGAAGTCTAAAACATGATAGTCTAGAAAGCCTCTAACTGACTGAACTGACAGTCTTAATTCTGTAACATGAAACTATGGAAAGTAGTAATCTATCCAATATACCCCTAATACGCTATTATGTCTGAGTTGGGGTCTAATCTGTAACCCCAATTGGAAGGGTGTCAATACCGTGCCACCGATAAGGAAAAGCTATGGGCGACCCTTATCTGATAGTGTCCCCTATACGAGAATGGTGGGGCCCTTATCTGACAGTGCTTATCCACCTTATCAACCCTCATCGGATAGTGTTGATGTTTTAATCTACGCTGGCTACATGGTTCTGGAATGCAAGGATGACATCTAAGAATCACACCCTCATTTGATAGTGTGTGTTCCCATCCTTAGGTTCACTCGGTGCTAATTCCTACTCCCATTTGAATAGACTCTGAATCATGATTTACTGATCTGAACATGGGCCGAGTTACTAAATTCCGTTAACTGATGGAATACTATGATATCTGACAACTGACTGAGTTTATGAGATCATGGAAATTTCCTGAGTCATAAGACTATCTGAAGTCTAAGGATTCATAGCTTAACTGAGAGTATCATGAAAACATGACATGGCTCTAGACACACAGCTAATATTTCGGGTACAAGTACCCCCAGGACTCAATAACAGGAAACTGACAAAACATAACTTGCTTGAATACATAATAATCACCATAATGTATTTACTGAAGTATTTCATCAAACATGTGATAGGCATAAACTTGTACATACATGGGGATTTCATGGCAACATGCTAGTTAGGTGCTTTTACTTCATTTAGGCAGTAAGCCAAACATATTGTAGGCATGGTACATGTAAACATCATTGTACAACAATTAAACATCATTGTCATATTCTAATTTCATCATTCAAGGGTTTAGTCATAGGTTTGTATGAATCTATATCTATAATAATTAAACCTACATAGAGATTATCACCCAACATAGAGTAGAATTCAATTTCTCATTTATCAATATGAACAAGAACAGCCCAATCACGAAATCATAAAGAAAATCCATAACTTAAAGTTGGAAAAGGGATTCTTTGACTTCATGGATGAAAGGAGTCCATGAATGAACACTATGCATACCTTAGTTCGTGATTTCGTGAAGATTGACGGAGAAAATTTCTTGGAATTAGATCTTCAATGAAAATCCTAGATTGGTCTTAAAAGGTTTTTGGGAGAAGAGAGTGTATTTTGGGTGAAAAGTGGCTTAATCACGTGTTAAAGGGCTTAAATAGGGTTGGGAAGTTGACCCTTTTAACCCTGGATGCGTTATTTAATTTCAGTAAAATTTTTTCGAAATAAATCCCTATCGTGATGCGGATCTATCACAACGTGTCACTGGAATTTGACAATTGGAAAACTAAGGGATGGCGTGACACGAAGCCATCACGTTGCCCCTTCTTTTGCGACCTAGAACTTTGGCGCGACGCGGAGAAAATCGCGCTAAGACACTGGAAAAGGACAATTCTAAATTTGGGCCCTGGCGCGACACACCATAATTGCGGAACCTACTAGAATTTTCCAAATGCCATTTCCTCTTGTGGCGCGGCGCACACTGACTAATATGGCACTGTTTTATGACGGGAACTTGAAATAGTCGTAACTTTTGATCCGGTTATCTGATTTGGGTGAATCTTATATCGATGGAAAGCTTATTGAATTTCCCACATGAAAAAAAGGGAAAATCTTGAGAATACCTTAGGAAATAGCCATTATTTAATTTAGAAGCTAATACTAGACATTCTTAAGATGAAATTAGCTAAGAAAAGTATGGGGTATTACAATATCTCCCCCTTGAGAAATTTCATCCTCGAATGAGACTGACTGAGAGGGAAGAAAAGAAAACTGACGTACATGCTAAACATGAATAACTGAAACATGATCTCATTACTGACATGACTTACCAGCTGAACATATAATAATGAACATGCATATCTTATGCTTGTGTAACTGATTCATGAATGCATGACTGAGTGTTCTGAATAACCAAGTTTCTCACAATGAGAATGCATGTTTGATGCATAATTACATAACTGAACTGATACATTTGTGCATGATTGAATATGCAATGGTACTTGATACCAAGTTTATAAAAGGAACGTGAGCATGAACTGCATACCAAGTTTGTGATGAACACTGAACATAAAACTGAGTAAGCTTAAGGAGAACTTTACTTTGAGCTTGATCTGAGTTGGCGAAGAAGAGGTGACGATACTTGGTACACATTTTTGCCTCTGCTTCCCAAGTAGCTCCCTCGACGAATTGATTTTGCCAAAGAACCTTCACTAGAGGGACTTCTTTGTTCCTCAATCTACGAGTTTGATATTCTAAGATTTTGGCTGGAATCTCTTCATAAGAGAGAGTGTTCTGAACATCAATGATCTGAATAGGGACTACAACTGATGGGTCACCTATGCACTTTTTGAGCAAAGAGACATGAAATACTGGATGAACTGAGGCTAGATCTGAAGGTAATTCGAGCTCATAAGCTACCTTGCCGAATTGACTAAGAATCTTGACGGGACCGATATATCGGGGACTGAGTTTTCCTTTCTTGCCAAACCGCTTCACTCCCTTCATGGGAGAGATCTTTAGATAGACATAGTCACCAATCTTGAACTTGAGATCTTTTCTATGAACATCTGCATAAGACTTCTATCGGCTCTGAGCAACCTAGAGTTTTTCTCTAATCAACTGGACTTTTTCTAAGGCATCGAATACCAAGTCAGGACCTATGACTGAGGCTTCACTAACTTTGAACCAACCAATTGGAGACCCATATCTCCTACCATAGAGAGCTTTGAATGGAGCCATTTGAATACTAGAATGATAGCTGTTTTTGTATGAAAACTCAATCAAAGGTAAATGGTCATCCCAACTTTCCTTGAAATAGATTGCACACTCCCTTAGCATATCTTCTAACGTCTGAATGGTCTTTTCTGCTTGACCATCTATCTGAGGATGAAAGGCTGTACTAAGATGAACTTGGATACCAAGACCTTTTTGGAATACTTTCCAGAAATTAGAGTTGAACTGGGTACCTCTGTATGAGATAATGGACAATGGAGCACCGTGCAATCTGACCAACTCCTTGATGTAGAGTTTGGCATAATCCTTGGCTGAATAAGAGGCATAAACTGTAATGAAATGAGATGATTTGGTCATTCTGTCTACAATGACCCAGATTGAATCATGCTGATGACGAGTTTAAGGAAAACCCATCACGAAGTCCATGTTCACAAATTCTTACTTCTAAGTAGGAATACTGAACTCCTGCATGGACCCACTAGGCTTCTGATGATCTATCTTAACCTGCTGACATATAGATCACATAGCCACAAAGTCTACAATGTCTTTTTTCATCCCACTCTACCAATAGATTTTCCGCAAGTTGCGATACATCTTTGTATCCCTTGGATGAATAGAGTAGCGCGCACCATGCATTTCTGCAAAAATTCACTGCCTTAAGTCATCTACACCTGGAACACAGAGACGACCCTGATAACGAAGAACACTATCTCCCCCTTGGGAGAAAACCTCTATTTTTTGATCCTAAACTGACTCTTTCAACTTGACAAAGCTGGGATCTCTATCTTGCTTTTCATTCACCTCAGAAACTAGAGATGATTTTGAACTACTCTAAACCCATATATCACCCTTATCTGTATCGACTAAGTGAATGCCTAGTCTGGCAAGCTGATGGACTTCGTAAGCTAACTTCGTCTTACTATCCTCAGCATGAGAAACACTACCTATGGATAGTCTACTGAGAGTGTCAGACACTATGTTGGCCTTGCTCAAATGATAAAGGACACTCATGTCATAATCTTTTAAGAGCTCTAACCACCTTCTCTAACAAATATTGAGATCTTTTTGAGAAACGAGATACTAAAGACTCTTTTGATCTGTCAGGACATCTACATGAACTCCGTAGAGATAATGCCTCCAAATCTTTAAGGCAAAGACTATGGTCGCTAACTCAAGATCATAAGTTGGATAATTCCTCTCATGGGATTTAATCTGTCTGGAGGTGTAGGCTATGACCTTACCATGCTACATGAGGAAACAACCTATACCCACTCTGGATGTATCACAATACACTATGAGCCCATCTAAACTATCTGGGAGAGCTAAGACTGGAGCTGAGGTGATTTGAGTCTTCAACTCCTGAAAACTCTTCTCGCAAGGATCTGATTACTGAAACTTAACTTTCTTCTAAGTTAATCTAGACATAAAGAATACAATAGAATAAAATCCCTCAACAAATCATCTGTAATAGCCATCCAAACCCAAAAAACTCCTAATATCTGATGGAGAGATAGGGCGAGGCCAGTTTCTTACTACTTTGGTATTTTGAGGATCTACTCTAATGCCATCACCGGAAACGATGTGACCAACGAATGCTACTGTTCTTAGCCAAAATTTGCACTTACTAAATTTAGTAAACAACTAATGAAGACTATGATGACCATGTCCAAGTACTTTTTGAACACACAGTTCATCAAGTCCATGAAAGCAGCTGGGCCGTTGGTAAGACCAAATGACATAACTAGGAATTTGAAGTGACCATACCGAGTATAGAAAGCTATTTTTGGAATGTCACATTCTCTGACTCTGAGCTAATAATAGCCGGATCTGAGGTCTATCTTAGAGAAATAACTGGCACCCTAAAGTTGGTCAAACAAGTCATCGATTTTGGGAAGAGGATATTTGATTTTGACCGTGACCTAATTGAGTTGATGGTAGTCTACACATATTCTAAGAGAACCATCTTTCTTGCGCACGAATAATACTGGAGCGCCCCACGGGGAAATATTGGGCCTGATAAATACCTTATCTAAGAGATCCTTCAATTGTTTTTTCAATTCTCTGAGTTCTACTGGTTCCATTATGTATGGAGGAATACATATAAGTTGAGTATCTGGAAGAAGATTAATGCCGAAGTCTATTTCCCTTTCGGAAGGAATTCCTGGAAGATCTTTGGGAAAGACATCTGAATATTCACCTACACCTGGAACTGATTCAAGGTTAGGAGTTTCAGAACTAGTGTCCTTAACTCGAACAAGATGATAGACACACCCTTTAGATATTATTTTCCATGCCCTAAGGTAGGAAACAAGATGACCTCTGAATGCTGAAGTACTACTCTCCCACTCAAGGATGGGTTCACTCGAAAACTAAAATTGGACTATTCTATTTCTGCAGTCGACTGTAGCACAAAAAGAATGAAGCCAATCCATGATGAGAATGACATCAAAATTAGTCATCTATAATTCGACTAAGTCTGCTGAAGTAACTTTCTGAGATATCATAATCGGACAGTTCCTGTATACCCGTTGGGCTATGATGGTTTTACCCACTAAGGTAGAGACTGAAAAGGGCTCTGCTAGAATTTCAGGACTAACTCTAAAATCGATTGCTATATAAGGAGTGAAAAAATACAAAGAAGCTCCTGGATCTAGCAAAGAATAAACATGCACATAAAATATCTGTAATGTACCAGTAACTACAGCAGGAGAATTTTCCTGATCCCGTCGGGACTGAAGAGTATAGAGATGATTTGGGCATTGCCTACTAGTATCACTGGTAGTAGCACCCTACTGATTCGGGCGATCAGACTGAGCTGAGGTGCGGATATAACTCTGATAACCTGACTGAGGGCAGTTTTTTACTTTGTGGCCTAGATTTCCACATTCAAAACAAATATCACTACCAGCTCTGCAAATATCCTAATAGTGCTTGCCACAAGTCTGGCAAAGAGGACAGGTGCAGGCACTGCTAACACTGCCCTGGGACTTAGATCCTGGTACTCTATCTTTGTTACCTTCTCTAAACTTAAGAACTGGAGCACTGGCTATAAAATGAGTTGTAATTGATGACTTAAGACGAAATTGAGAACGATTTCCTCCTTTTGACTTACGCTGGCTGAAGTTGAAGCTATTTGTCTTTGCCCTCTTATTCCGTTTCTCCCTCATATTAATCTTTTGCTCATCAATCTACTGAGCATAAGTCATAAGCCTGGCTGAATTCATGTCATTATTCAGCATAGTAGATCTACACTCATTAACCACACTATCATTCACTCCTGAAATAAACTTACTTATCTTAGCTCTTCTGTCTGTAACCACATGAGGGGCATATCTGGCTAATTGAGTAAACTTCAGAGAATACTCTTTCACCATCATATTGCCCTTCCTGAGGTTGATGAATTCTATCACCTTATCCTCTCTAAGCTCTAGAGAAAAGAATATATCAATGAAAGCAGACGTAAACTCCTCCCACTCAACTGGCTCTGCATCATTTGCCCTCTCCGACTTCCACTGCTTGAACCAAGTGTAAGTAACATCCTGCAACTGATATACAGCTAGCTCAGCACTCCCAATAGTAGTCACCCCCATGATGTCTGTCACCTTCTGCACCTAATCTAGGAATTCCTAAGGGTCCTCATCTGTCTTAGACCTGAGAAAGAATAAAGGATTCATTTAGGTGAAGTCTCAAATCCTAGCTGTGGCTGAGTTGGCCACTGGGTTGGCTGAAATAACTACTGGTTTTTCCTTTTGAGTGGAAACTGATTTGGCCATTGGGTTGGTCGGAATAACTGGTAGCTTTTCATTTTGAGTGTAAACTGACTGAGCAAGAGTAGTGAATGCAGCCCTAACCTCCGTATAAAAAACATGATTGCCCAAAGGATCTTTCGGCTGGGGGGCTGACTGATTTCCATTTCTTCTTTTAGGAGGCATGTTCTGTAGAAGAAAGAGGGAAATAGATTAGACTGAGAAATTGACTTGAGATTATGTTCACTAGCATGACATGAATACCAAAAGAAGGGAAACTGTTCCTAAAATATCTTATAGCCTCTTGTATATAAATGTGGCACGCAACACACCCATGTACAAGACTCTACTAGATGTGGCTTTCGGACTTCCTAGGACTCAATTAAAACTTAGGCTCTGATACCAAGTTTGTAATATCCCAAATATGGTACCCAAAATGCTATACGATGCTTATGACTCTGAAGGACCACAAGCTAACCCATGACTGATATCTGTACCTATATACTACATAAAATACTTTACAATACGAAAACATGAACTAATAGGCCATAAGGTTCAATACTGAACATGATCTGTATGATATAACATCTGTGTAGGGTAATCAAATATCCAAAACAAAACTGAACATACTGAAGTCTGAAACATGATAGTCTAGAAAGCCTCTAGCTGACTGAACTAACAGTCCTAATTCTGTAACATAAAACTGTGGGAAGTAGTTATCTAACTGACATGCCCCTGATATGACATTATGGCTGAGTTGGGGTCCAATCTATAACTCCAATTGGAAGGGTGTCAATACCGCACCACCAGTAAAGAGAATTTGTGGGTGACCCTCATCTGATAGTATCCTCTATACGAGAATAGTAGGGCCCTTATCTGACAGTGCTTATCCACCTCATCAACCCTCATCGGACAGTGTGATGTCTCAACCTATACTGGTTACATTATTCTGGAATGCAAGGATGACCTCTAATAATTACACCCTTATCTGATAGTATGTGTTCCCATCCTTGGGTTCACTCAGTGCTAATTCCCACTCCCATTTGAATAAACTCTGAATCATCATTTGCTGAAATGAACATGGGCTAAGTTACTGAATTCCGTTGACTAATGAAATAACACTGGTATCTAACAACTGACTGAGTTCATGAGATCATGGAGATTTCCTGAGTCATAAGACTATTTGAAGTCTTAAGGATTCATAGCTTGACTGAGAGTATCATGAAAACATGACATGACTCTAGGCACACAACTAATATTTCGTGTACAAGTACCCCCAGGACTTGATAGAAGGAAACTGACAAAGCGTGACTTGCTTGAATGCATAATAATCACCATAATGTATTTACTGAAGCATTTCATCAAACATGTGATAGGCATAAGCTTGTACATACATGGGAATTTCATGACAACATGCTAGCTAGGCACTTTTCCTTTATTTAGGCATTAAATCAAACATATTGTAGGCATGGTACATGTAAACATTATTGTACAACAATTAAACATCAGGGTCATATTCTAATTTCACCATTCAAGGGTTTAGTCATAAGTTTGCATGAATCTATATCTATAATAATTACACCAACATAGAAATTATCACCCAACATGGAGTAGAATTTAATTTCTCATTTATCAACATGAAAAAGAATAGCCCAATCATGAAATGTTAAAGAAAATCCATAACTTCAAGTTGGAAAAGGGATTCTTTGACTTCATGGATGAAAGGAGTCCATGAATGAACACTATGCATACCTTAGTTTCTGATTTCGTAAAGATTGACGGAGTAACTTTCTTGGAATTGGATCTTCTATGAAAACCCTAGCTTGTTCTTGAGAGGTTTTTGAGAGAAGAGAGTGTATTTGGGGTGAAAAGTGGCTGAATCACATATTAAAGGGCTTAAATAGGGGTGATAAGTTGACCCTTTTAACCCTGGACGCGTTATTTAATTTTGGTAAAATTTTCCCAAACTGAACCCCTGGCACGATGCGGCGCTATCGCGCCGTGTCACTGGACTTTAAAAATTGGGAAACTGAGGGATGGTGCAATATGGAGCCATCGTGTTGCCCCTTCTTTTGCGATCTGGAACTTTGGCGCGATGCGGAGGAAATTATGCTAAGACACTGGAAAAGGACAATTCTGATTTTGGGCCCTAGCGTGATGCACCATAATCACGGATCTCTACTAGAATTTTCCAAATACCATTTCCTCTTGTGGTACGGCGCGCCACTGAGTAATATGGCGCTGTTTTACGATGGGAACTTGTAATAGTCGTAACTTCTGACCCGGTTATCGGATTTGGGCGAATCTTATATCGATGGAAAGCTTATTGAATTTCCTATATGGTAAATAGTGAAAATCTTGAAAATTCCTTATGGAATAACCATCATTCAATGTAAAAGCTAATACTAGACATTCTTGAGATGAAATTAGCTAGGAAAAGTATGGGGTATTACATAAACTTAACTTTATGTTAGGGATATTGTTCATTCTTAAATTATCCTAAAAGAACTTTAAAACTAAAGTATTGATAATAGAACTTATGAATAATTAAATTCATCGAGATTGAGTTTATCTATACACATCCACAGGCTAAAATCTTTGCCAAGAAATTCGAGGTGACATAAAAAATAAAATATTTGCTATTTTGGACCTAAGTTAATATCAAGGAATGAATTTTCATGAATTTATTTTGGATAATTTAATAACAATGAAATAGGTTGTTACAGACCACTAAGTCTTGACTTTCTTCTGAGTCTGGACATGGGGGATGCAATAGATGAAAATCCTTCAACAAACCATTGGTAATAGCCAGCCAAACCCTAGAAACTCCTGATATCTTATATAGAGATGGGTCTGGGCCAGTTTCTCACTGCTTTGGTCTTTTGAAGATTAACTCTAATGCCAACACTGAAAACTATATGTCCAAGGAAAGCTACTAACCTTAGCTAAAATTTGCATTTACTAAATTTGGCGGACAATTAATGAGCTATGAGGGTCTGTAATACTATTCTGAGATGGTCTGCATGATCATGTTCACTGCGGTAGTAGACAAGAATGTCATATATGAAGACTATAATGAATAGGTTCAATTACTGCTTGAACACTCTGTTCATCAAGTCCATGAAAGATACTGGGGAATTGGTAAGACCAAATGACATGACTAGAAATTCAAAGTGACCATACCGTGTTCTGAAAGCTATTTTCAAAATGTCACATTCTCTGACTCTAAGTAGATGATAGCCTGATCTGAGGTCTATGTTAGAGAATTAACTGGCACCCTGAAGTTGTTCAAACAAGTCATCGATTCTGGGAAGTGGAAACTTGTTCTTAACAGTGACTTTGTTTAATTGACGGTAATCAATACACATTCTGAGAGAACCATCTTTCTTATGCATGAAAAGAACTGGTGTGCCCTAAGGGGAAACATTTGGTCTGATGAATCCCTTATCTAAGACATCCTTCAAATGCTCTTTTAATTCCTTAAGTTCTGCTAGAGCCATTTTGTATGACAGAATAGAGATGGGTTGAGTATCTGGAAGAAGGTCTATTCCAAAGTCAATTTACCTTTTGGGAGGAACTCCAGGAAGATCCTCGAGAAACATATCTAGAAATTAACATTCTACTAAAACTGACTCAAGGTTAGAGGTCTCAGAACTAGAGACTTTAACTCAAATGAGATGGTAGATACACCCCTTGGATATCATTTTTCTCGCTCTAAGGTATGAAACAAGCTGATCCCTAAGTGCTGAAGTACTACCCCTCAATTCTAGGACAGATTCATTCGAGAACTAAAAATAGAAAACTCTATTTCTATAGTCAACTAAAGCATAGCATGAATAACGACAATCTATGTCGAGAATGACGTCAAAATTTGTCATTTCTAACTCTACTAAGTTTACTGAACCAACTTTCTGAGATACCATAATTGGACAGTTCCTGCTAGCGATGATAGAGTTACCCACTAGCAATGAGGATTTGTTCGAGCACTGCTAACACTACCCTGAGATTTAGAGCCTGGTGCCCTATCCGTATTACCATTTGTGAACTTAGGCACTAGAGCTATAACACCCTAAAATCTAGTTCCCAGGATGCCACACAATGCTCTGAACGACAAATAGTCCTGAGCTAACCTTGGCTGCTTTCGATTAAGCCTGTATCTCAAGACAGGGGAAATATGAATATGAAATCATAATAATGTGGAAAATCTTATCTGAAACATGCTAGAAGTTTGGGTAAAAAAATACAGAAAAATCTGAATTTTGAATCAAATGTCGAAAACTAAATCTACTAGTCCGACAAGCCTTTACTATCTGAATCTAGAGAATCACTAGGACAGGCCCCCTGCGGACTCAAACTGTCTGAAATGAATAAAGAAAAATCTACTAATAAACCAAAAGTATGAATAACTAAGTTCCCAAACTATGAGGACTCACCAACTGCAGGGATATAGATGAGATGCTCGAGAATCACTCATGCTGCTGAGACTGAGCACCTGAACCTACGTTATGAGACAATGTAGCACATAGACATATATGTAGATTAGTACTTTGAGGATGTACTGAGTATATAGGGGTACATGCAATAAGTAAACAATATCATCACAGTTTATAAAATCATGCATGCTAAATGTAAATGACTCACACAAGCTTGAGTAATCTAAAATCTGAAGATCATAAATCATAAATGATAAAACATATAACGTAAATCTAGTAAGACATTACACTTAGTTGTGAAATCTGTAAAATACTTTATCTTAAAGCTTAAGAATCTTAAAACCATAACTTCTAAAACATATGCTTTTATCTTAAAGCTTCAAATCAATAGACAGTTAAATAGTTGGGGATAATTTTTTGGAGGTTCTTCTAACCGACATACACCATGTGAGCATCCATGGAGTCCCACATCTGGGCCTCGTTAGGTAGGGCTGTTCTACCCTTTCCATTAAAATAGGACTTCTATCTTAGTAATCACAAACTGAGGTATGAAACCATAGTAACCTACTGATACGCTCAAACTACACCTCTCTTATGAGAGAGTAAGCGGTCATTGTCAAATATATAACCCAACTAGGTTAGGGTCGAATCCCACAGGGAATATGGTGCTAATTAAGTTGTATGCAGATTAGTTGACTTTTAATTGTTCATTTTCATAAAAGAAATAGGGGGGATTTGATTCAGTTCACAAATTAATGGTTTCAGTTTAATAAGATGAAATAAGTGTAGTAGTATTCAAATTCAGAGAAAGAGCAAGCTAGGGTTATGTCCGCCTTGTAGTTTTCAATACTTTCGAACTCTAGGCTTTACGAATTCATACATGCATCATGCTTACAGAGAAATGTATTGTATTTAATAAAATAATCCTAGTGTTTCTCAACCATCAAGGACTAATTCACTTTGGTTCTCTCGAATCAAAAGCGTTTACCAAAAAACAATACGAAATCTCCAAGTAGTTAATCCTTCTAAGGCATTAACATATGAAATAGGGGTTGGTAATCCTATTTTCTTGTCACTACTCTCCTTTCCGAAAAAAAAACCTTTCTTTTTTGCATATCCTCTATGTTTGCAACCATGAGAATTCAAGATAAACGAAGAGAGTATGATGTAAACAAATCAATGCATAATGAATTCAAAACCCAAAGTAATTGATTGTATGCTACAAGGCTTCCATACCCTTACTAATAAACTTACCTACTCGTGAATAAAATGAAAATCACAATAGAAATATTCATCATACCAAAAACTAGAAGACGATCTTGGTGTGCGAATACTGATAGCATGAGCAAAAAATGTTTTTCTCTCTCTCTCAAGCTAAGCCGCCCTTCTCTGCTCTCTTCAAAAAAATACAGAATAATTGAATCCTCCTTAAAAATTCAGCATTAAGCCTTTTAATAATCTTTTCTCTCATAATTGCCTTCTAGGTCCCTGAACTAATTATAAATGACAAACTAGTCTTGGACATAGTATCTAGGCGCCACATTTGGTCTAGATAGTAGTTTCTAGGAGCCATATTTGGTCCAGGTTGCTACCCTCTCTTGTGCCATATGCCATCCGCATTCCATAGTCCCATAATATGTTCATCTACCTCAGTAATACCTGAAATCATGCTAATCACATCGATTAGCTCAATTACATAGATGTAGAATAAAAACATAAGAAACTAGGCACTTTGTTCTCTAAACATAGCTAAAATATGGATAAATTATGGTGCTTAGGCGTATAAATACACCCAAGATCACCACCCCACACTTAAAGCTTTGTTTGTCCTCTAACAACATATCTATTTATACATACTACACAAGCCTTAGCACTCACAAAGGAAGACAAGATGCTCAAATAGGCTCACACAACAATTATGAACAAGAAGTAGATTCAGGAATCATTACTAGAGACAACCTACCCCCAAGAATAGACTCATTAAGTTGGCAATTTCATGCATATCGTTAAGCATAGAAATCATATAAATTACCCAACCTTCATCAACTATATGCCCTCACAACAAGAAATTTACCCATAATCACTCACGATCATGCAATTTCTCACAAAATGGGTATAACAATCAAGTTGCGCTCACTCTCACACAGAATTCTCAAATTTCAACTGATGACCATATGCTTGCCCTTAGTGTAATACTCCACTAATATCAGAATGCTAAGATTAGGATCATATAGGTCTTTTACGGGTTGTAATGCAGGCTAAAGGATGGTTAAGAACTATTTTGGCTAGAAATAGTGACTATCTTCCCTAAACGCTTTAATACACTACATTATGCAATCAAGACCAATCTCTAACTACCAATTTCCACTTCTGCTATCTTCACAGATATGCTTTTCACCCCAACTCGTTACGCTTAATTAATAACATTATGGTGGGAGTACGCAACCCTTTCAAATATTTTTTTGGAACCCTTTTCATGTTACGCACCCCTATAATAGCCACCCTCAACTTAAGCAATTTGCCTTAGTTGAGGTGCACAATGTCCAAGAAGGACCAGGGCCAAAACATGTTCATTGTAACATGTCTGGGATAAAATTTTGAATTTTTTCAACAATTTTAGCTACTCTCAACCACATCAATTGCTCATGCCAATAACTAGACTTTGGGGCATCAATTTCACCTTTTTTCTCTTATTGTCAAACTCCTAACTCATATTGATTTTACATTAAAGCACTTAGGAGCTTTTGGATCAAATTACGGTCTATTAAAGAATGGATTAGGCTACTTATGAGGCTAACAAAAGAACAAGCTAAAGGCTCAATGGGGCTAGCTAAGTAATGTACAAAGGTAGGGGCAAAAGAAGGTATGAACAATGGCTATCAAAGAAATGCCTAAATTATCTCCTAAACTCACAATCTTTATTTTGCTTTGCATACATACCAGGCAAGTTCTAGCATCAGTTTTAATAAGGAATATACAACAGCCTTACACACTCATGGAACATGGTCAACTCAATTAGGAGCATTATAGATTCTCCACCGAACAATAACATGAATTCAATTAAAACCAACAATCACAACAAGAGTCACAACTAGAGCCTAGGTATTTCAAATATAATGATCCATCACATATTTATGTTATCATGTCATGTTATCCACAAGAGCTGTTACATGTAATTGAAAGACTACTTTTCTCTTAAGACGGTAGTCATCCATCCATTATCAAGAAAACACCTAATTATGACTAAATAACTAACAAAATGAACAAAATAACTAATCCTATCTAGAAGTATACTAAGAAGAAGGTCCTATTTTCTTATAAAACAAATAGCAAAGTACCCAACCACCCCACACTTAAGTTCAACATTGTCCCCAGTGCAAATAACAAGATAAAAAACCTGGCTAGGAGTACTTCTTATCCATATTAGGAGTCATGCCACCTACATGGAGATCATCATTGGAACTATTTTTCCTGTACTCATCACATCATCCATATCATCCATGTCAGTCACACATAGTCAAGTTAACTTCAATTAAGATGGAGATGGAAAAGTCACCACCCCATACTTAATTTGTTAGTATAAAGCAATTAAGTGTTTTTATCGGGTACTCAGACTTCACCGACATACACTTTGACATGGTGCATCAACATTAGTCACAATACAATTTATTTACTTCAATTTCCCCAATTTTATTTCAAGGAAGCACTTTTTGAATAGAATTATGCTCTACACTTTGAACCATATTAAGATATACAAAACCCCATCACTTTCACAACATCACCATGGCAAGAATTTAATTCATAATCCTTAATAAATCACTTAGCTATAACATAGAGTCACAATAACTAATGATTAAGAAAGTAAAACTTACCTTGAAGATGAAAGTTTGGTGAAAAAAAAGGAAAATTCTTGAGATATTAATGTTAAAAGACAAAAGAGAATGGTCAGAGCAATCTTATGCAGGTTAGGAGTGAAATAAGGATGACTTTGGGCATTCATGGTGTGGATTCTATTAAAGGGTGAGATTTGGGTCGAGTTAATCCAATAAAAAAATGGATTATTAGGCAAACTTACACTAATAGGCGGCGCCCATGAAATCGCCAAAGCATAAATAGGCGGAGCCTAACCCATCGCCTAAGTGAGGCAGTGAGCATAGGCAATGGTATAAGCAGCGCCTAACCTATCGTCTATGTTGACATAGGCGGCGCTAAGTTATCGCCTATGTTGACATAGGCGGCGCCTAACCTATCGCCTAAGTGAGGTAGTGAGCATAGGCGATTTACAATGCGGTGCATATCTAATCGCACACCTTAAGATGTACAGCGCATTGTGCATTTCATAGTTTGTCCAGTGAGCATGTGCGATGGGATGTGTGGCACACTCTTGGTCGAAAAGGTTCATACTGCAGGGGCTTCACCCCTGTACCCCCATCGAGGTCAGTGGTGGGCTTCGGGATCGAGCCTATTAAACTGATCCCTACGCTACCACCACAGACCTCATTGAAAGTCACAAAATAAAGTCACACCGTAAAACTTTTTGGGTCAGATTTACATAATTCAAGGTGCGACTCTAATGTGAATCATACTTGAGCCTTACACATTTGACCACTCCAACTTACCTGTAAAGTTCCCATCACTCCTAAACTTACCACCATTGACATGGCTCACTTCTAAATCAGAATTGGTACTAATATCCTTCTTAGTACTTCATGCACCTACAATTAATCACAAACAATGAAAATGATTAGAAAGATGGGTTGCCTCCCACCAAGCGCCTAATTTAGTATCACGGCACGACCTAATCAACTTTTTCCTCCACCTTAAGGATATGAATTTCACACCCAACATCGCATTCACCTTTTTGCCTCTCTCATATGAGGGTGGTGCAGAAATTAAGAAGCCGAGTAATGGATGATGCATGGTAAGAAACTCGGTCTTAAAGTGAGGTGTGTTTTGATGTTGCTTATCAAGTGTAAAATAAAGAATATAGGATTGTTGGTCCTCATCTTCACACTCTTCCACTATTTTTGATGATTCCACGAACAAGATATCATCTAAACATAATGTGAAAAAATACTTCGAGTGAGGCCCAACTAATTCTACTTCAAAATTCACACTATCTACTACACACTTACTTTTACTCACCTTCTCGACATCTTCTCTTGGAATTGGGCTAGAGTCTTTATTAGAGATTTTCTTAGTTTCTTCTTTGACTCTAGCACTAAGTCCTCAATCTTGCCATCATCTCTCATGGTTGGTTCGGTTGGTTGGGAAGTCACTGAGGGTTGCTCAACATCAATATAGGCTTCTAGCTCCGCATCTTCACACTTTTCCATTATGTTAAATGATTCGACAGATAAGATATCATCTATGTATAATGTAGAAGAGTGTTTCGAATGATTGACCTCTATATCCATCTCCTCATGAAGGATTGGCCTCATTCCTTGATGTATATCATATACGATATCGTATGTTTCTTCTTGGAGATCCAACATTCGTTGAAACAAAGCTTTAATGCCACTCCTTCCGGTGTTTTGTTCTTCCTTTTCTTGACCATACGACTTGTTAAACTCAAAAAAAGAACTAGAATTTAGGTTAGCACAATGGGGGGAGGGTGCATTAGGGCAATCACTCCAATGTCCATCTTGACCACCACATAAAGAACAATTATACTCCCGGTAGGATGGAGATGGTGCACACATCTCTCTCCGGGGAGCATATCTACAATCTTGCCAAAAGTGAGGTCCATCACACTATGGACATGGAACATCAAGATAAGATTTCCAACCACCAAGCTCATGTTCATTCCACGATGCCATAGTAATAAGTAAACTTAAATATAAATCTACCTAACGCAAGAAATGAAAGAAAACTAAAATCAAATATTTACAAGTTTGAATTCAAGAAAGTAGGATAAAATTCCAAACCAACTCTCTTAAATGTAAAATTAAGAAACTTGACTAACAGTCAATTAACACACATAAACTCAATCGACAATCGTATTTCTCGGCAACAGCGCCAAAATTTGATACGCCCAAACTACACCTCTCTTATGAGAGAGTAAGTGGTCGTTGTCAAATATATAACCCAACTAGGTTGGGGTCGAATCCCACGGGGAATATGGTGCTAATTAGGTTGTAAACAAATTAGTTGACTTTTAATCGTTCATTTCCATAAAATAAATAGGGGGATTTGATTCAGTTCACAAATTAATGGTTTCAGTTTAACAAGATGAAATAAGTGTAGTAGTATTCAAATTCAGAGAAAGAGCAAGCTAGGGTTATGTCCGCCTTGTAGTTTTCAATACTTTCTAACTCTGGGCTTTATGAATTCATACATGCATCATGCTTAAAGAGAAACATATTGTATTTAATAATATAATCCTAGTGTTTCTCAACCATCAAGGATGAATTCTCTTTAGTTCTCTCGAATCAAAAGCATTTACAAAAAATAATACGAGATCTCCAAGTAGTTAATCCTTCTAAGGCATTAACATACGAAATAGGGGTTGGTAATCTTATTTTCTTGTCACTACTCTTCTTTCCGAAAAACACCCTTTCTTTCGAATAAGTTGCATTTTAAGGCATATCCTCTATGTTTGCAACCACAAGAATTAAAGATAAACGAAGAGAGTATAATGTAAACAAATCAATGCATAATGAATTCAAAACCCAAAGTAATAGATTGTATGCTACAAGGCTTCCATAACCCTAACTAATAAACTTAGCTACTCATGAATAAAATGAAAATCACAATAGAAATATTCATCATACCAAAAACTAGAAGACAATCTTGGTGTGCGAATACTAAGAGCAAGAGCAAAAAGTATTTTTCTCTCTCTCAAGCTAAGCCGCCCTTCTCTGCTCTCTTCAAAAAAATACAGAATAATTGAATCCTCCTTAAAAATTCAAAATTAAGACTTTTAATAATCTTTTCTCTCATAATTTCCTTCTAAGTCCCTGAACTAATTATAAATGATAAACTAGTCTTGGACATAGTTTCTAGGCACCACATTTGGTCCAGATTATAGTTTCTAGGTGCCACATTTAGTCCAGGTTGCTACTCTCTCTTGTGCCATATGCCATCTGCATTCCATAGTCCCATAATGTCTTCATCTACCTCATTAATACCTGAAATCATGCTAATCACATCGATTAGCTCAATTACATAAAAGTAGAGTAAAAACATAAGAAACTAGGCACTTTGTTCTCTAAACATAGCTAAAATATGGATAAATTATGGTGCTTAGGCATATAAATACACCCAAGATCACCTACCTATCTCGATGCTAAATACTACTCCCATTCTTATGCTTAAAATCTTAAGAAATTGACTTCAAAAATAGCGCAAGGGTTTACAAGAAAACCTATTGTGCTTTTCTTTCTTTAAATCTCAAGTTATCTGAACAAGTGGATTTTATATTTTAGCTTAGGACCAAAAGGTCAAATCTTTGTCAAAATCCGTGAGTAATCTTATCTGAGGGTGCTCATAGCATAAATAATCTTGAAATAATAATCTTAAATTGGGGCTTAACGACCCATGCATCAAGCTCATGTTAAAAACATCTTAAAATTCATGCTTGATGATATAAACACTCATAATAATGGGTATAAACCCCAACTTAAATTTCATGAGAAATATCATAAATTGTAGTAAATTTGTAATTACAATAAATTTTTGGACACAAGGATAAAAGAATTATCGTTGTTCAAACCTCACATACCTTAATTTGATGATCTAGATGCTATAACTCAAATCTTGAATCTCCATTGATGTTTTGGAGATGACTTCTTAGAGTTCTTGGATTGAAAATTCTCAATCTTAAAGAGTCTTGGAGAATTAATGGAGAAATTTTGGATTTCTTGGGGAGAAAGTATGAGCCTTAGGGTTTTGTTTAAGATAGAATGATGAATAAAGTATAAAGTGCTCTCAAATATGATTAATCTTTTATTTTTGGATGGATTGGGTGTTGGAGAATTACCAAAATACCCCCTTTAAACTTTTATACGAAACTGGAAATGTACGTTTTCCCGATTTGGGTGGCCACTGCAACGTGCCACTATCGCGATGGCTCACACGAAATGGAAGAGCGGGAACTAGGCATTCAAATCAATGCACCACAATCACAGAGCTCTTTAGTTTGTCATTTTGACCACTGGCGCGACGCGCCAGTATCGCGAGGTCTCACTAGAAATTGCCAAATGGAAAATTGGGCCTCTCCGTAATGTCTCAAAATCATGGAGTTTCACTAGAAATTGACAATTGGAAATTTACACTGATCCATGACATGCTAAGGGTCCAAACGACAGTGTTTTATGACTAAAACTTAAAATAGTCATAACTTCTTAACTTGGTTATCGAATTCAGGCAAATCTTATATCGCCGGAAAGCTAATTCAATTTTCTATGTAATGGAAAGTCCAAATATAAGGAATTCTACACAAAAAAATAGTATTTGTTTTGGAATCTATCCCTTAACACTTTAGGGATGAATTTAAGCTAGGAAAAATCACGGGCTATTGTAAGAGCACTGGCTAAGGATAGAGCTGGAACTAAAGATTTTGGGTGGAACTAAGGATAATTACCGCCCTCTAACTTAGGCTGAGTAAAGTTAATGCTACCTGTTCTAGCCCTCTTATTCTCCCTCTCTTTCTCCTTAGTCTTCTACTCCTCAATCAGTTGAGCATGGACCATCAATCTAGCCAAGTACATTGCCTTAATTTGCATCACGGTCCTACACTCTATGACCGCACTGTCAGACACACCAGACATAAACTTACTCATATTAGATCTGCCATTAGCTACAACATGAGAAGCATAGCTGGTTAACTGAGTAAACTTGAGAGAATACTCCTTCATTGTCATGCTGCCCTACTTCAAGTTAGTGAATTCTAACACCTTAGTTTCCCTCAACTCCAATATGAAGAACCTATCTAGAAAGGAGGTAGTAAGCTCCTCCTAATCTATTGGCCCTACATCTACAGCCCTATCTGCCTTCTACTGCTTAAACCATGTATGAGCTATATCTTGTAACTAATATACAGCTAACTCAACACTCTCACTAGCAGTTACCCCTATAATATCCATTACCTTCTTCGACATGTCAAGGAATTCTCGTAGGTACTCTTCAGACTTATACCCTAAAAATAATGGAGGGTTCATTTGGGTAAAGTCCTAAATTCTAGCTGTAGTAGTATTGGGCACTAGTTGGCCTTAACAGCAGCTAGGCGTTCATTATGGGCTTCTACAGAATAGGCTAGAGTGGTGAAAGCTACTCTAAATTATGCGTGAGAAATATCCTCATCTAGGGGATCTACCTGAACGGGCGGAGGTGCTGGCTGGTTTCCAATTCTTCTTTCATTAGTCTTTTTAGGAGGAATATTCTATAAATGAAAAGGAAACTTGGATTAGACATAGAGTTTAACTTGAGCTCATGCTCACTCGCACAACATAAATACTAAAAGAAGGGAAACTTTTCCTAAAAATATCTTGTAGCCTCTTGTGCATAAGTGTGGCACACTACACACCCATGCACAAGACTCTACTTGATGCGAATTTTAGACTCCCTAGGAATCTGTTGAACCTTATACTCTAATACTAAGTTTGTAACACCCCGAGTCTACACCTTGGACGTCACACGATGCTTACAATCCCAAAGAACCAAAAGCTAACCCATGACTGGTACCTGCTATGAGCACTGAATAATAATACTGCTAATATATGCAAAAATATAATAGAAATTCCATAAAGTTCTCTAAATATTGAAATAAATATTAAATACTTATAGTAATACTAAAAAACTAAATATCTGTCCGAAATAGTCGTCTGAAAGCCTCTAACTGTCTGAATAGGGAGTTGATGGAACAAGTCCCCAACTAACTTCGACTACTGAACATAATGAAATACTAAAATGCTAAAATAATAACTCTGTCCTCTAAATATGAGGACTCACCACTGTTACTACTGTTGATAACCTAAGCTGCTAAGAACGGTCAGGAGCCCGTGCGCCTGAACCTGTGATATGAGATAGCATAGCGCAAAAGAAAGAGTATGCATCATTACTTTGAATGTACTGGTATGCTAGGTGAGGTAGGCTGATATAAATGGGTTCATATGCATGAACAACAACTGACTAAATGATATAAATATAATTGAGTGAGAGTACATGGGTAACTGAAACTGCTGTAAATACTAATTATGTAGGACTATGCATATATATATATATATATATATATATACTATAACTGAGATCATACTGGAACTGAATACTGAATTCTAATAACTGAGTGACTGATATCTAAGATTATGAATAGTTGTATTACTGATGACTAGGTGACTATTTTTGATAGTCCTGATTCTAAAAAATTGAAATGAGTTCTATACTAAGTATGAAAATAAAATTATAACTATATGAGTGTTCATCTAACTGATATACCCCATTTATAGACTGAGTTGGGGTCCAATCTGTGACCCCAATGGGAAGGGTGTCAACATCGTGCCAAGAGTATTAACAATATCTATGTGGATTCACTAAAGAATCACCCTCATTTGGCAGGTGAGATATGTGTTACCCTCAATTGGTAGGTGAGCACTTTATCAACCCTTAAATGGCAGATTGATATACTTAACCTACGCTGGCTATGAAGTTCTAGAACTAAGGAACTACTACTAAAGATCACACCCTCAACAGGCTGGTAAGCCCCCATGCCAATGTTTGCTTAGTTCTGAATCTTACTCCCGACTGAATAGACACTGAACTAATCATTAGACTATACTAGGCTTGACTGAATTGTTATTGATAGTGTTGACTGACTAGACTAGACTAATTTAACTGAGTTCTATAACTGTCTGAGTAATACTGTTCATGACATTACTGAGACTATTCTGTGGCTACTGTAATTCTAGGTAAGTAGCTAGGTTTTTGGATATTGAATACCCCTAGGACTTGATAGCATCAATAGTGAAACATTACAAAATCTTGAAAGCATTACATTAATTACTTATTCACCATGTATTCATTTAGACATCTTGTCAAACACTTAAGAGGCATGAACTTGTACATGAATGGAACCACATGATAATATGTCATGAATTCACTAAATTTATATAGGCATTCTATCAAACACTTTGGGAGCACAATTAATGCACATGGAATTCATCAAGATATAAACATCATGGCTGCAACATTCATCTTGAAATTCAAGGGTTTAACATGAGAATCACATAATTCAACATGCATGCTAATTAATTCACTTAAAACTCATAATAAATCTTAATTTGAAAACCAACCATCAATACATACATGAACACAATCCAATTCAAACATATAAATCATAAAATCAAGAAACTTATTGTTTACAAAGGGTTCTTGAACTCCAAGGGTGGAAGGAAACCCAAGGATGAACACCTAACATACCTTGGAAATTAAATTCATGAAAATCATTGGTGTGTTCTTCAAGCTTAGACTTGAAATTGAATGACCTAGGGTTTTGTTCTAGAGAGAATTTGAGATAGAATGAGTGATTTTGACTTTAGGGTAGCTTTAGTTCATGTTTTAAGGTTGAATAAATGTGGAAAGATTGACTTAAATACCCTCTTGACAAAATTAATTATAGAAAAAAATGCCTAATGACACGCAGATCGATGCACTACGTCATTGGTGTCAACGCGATAGGTGATGCACCACGTTGAGTTTGCATTAGTTCACTATTTTAGCGATGCTATCATCAATGTTTCACATTGAGATCACATTGACCCACTATTTTGTTCCTTAAATGTGCCTCAAACGATGTTCGAAAAATCCAAAACTCATTCGAGAACACCTATTGACATTCTTGATCATGAATCAACTTAAAAATTAAAATTTTAAGGTCGTAAAGATAAAATATAAGATCATCGAACTATGAAGACTAAAAATAATTCTAAGTATAAACACTTAGCTAAAATTTCTATGTCTTGGACCCCCTTTTATACACTATATAGGAATGACTTAGACTAGGACTTTTACGGGGTCTTACACTAGAGTTCGAAGATAGGGTGAGCTCTCGGAGCTAGAGATGACCTTTCTCTAGCTTCTATATTTTTCTTAGTCTTTCTATTTTTGAGACTAGCATATATTTGACTATAATAGTACTCTTACTTTTTTTGTATCAGTGAATTTTGTACCGCCACTACCATGTCATGGGATGTTACTATTTCTCTTATTTATCTTCTATATTATTATTATTCCATAATTTCTTTGTTGTATGTCTTTTACTTGTGTATTTCCGACATTTATGCCATTTTCTACTGATTAGCCCATTTTCTATAGTTCTGAGTTACAGTTCAGCTTGCCTACAGGTAGGATAAAGTAGGTGCCATCATGACTAAAAAATCGGGCCATGATATGCAATGGCAAATGATTTTACCATTATACACCAACTACCATGGTGGTATACCAAAATTCAAAACCCATGGAAGAACTCAGGAGGTCCAAATATGTCACACCTCAAATCTATATCCTAGGCATGGATGAGACCTTATACCACTGTTGGTCCGAGAGTAATTTGTTTTCACATACCAATCAAACTGACATTAATGGTAAGCGAAAGCCCTAAAATCATGTAATAATATTCAATAATAAAATCAATGTGAAATACTTTATAAAAAAGCACATTTATAGTCAATTGAATTTTGAAATTTAAGACTGAATAACTGACTGTATATTGAAGTCTTTACTAATGTAATTGCATATTTTTATCGGGACAAGGCATTAATTTATCTTTATTTAGAAAAAGTAAACTACTAACTACTGTACTAACCTGTTAACTAAGTGCTCTAAAAGTATAAAAAGGCTCACCTATAGTTGATGAGATAGAGCCTATTAATATGTCTTATAATGAACCTATGTATCTGAATTTGCATCGTAAAATGATACATCACCAAATAGAATAACTACATGAAATGTACAACAACAACAACAACAATATACCTACTAATAACTTAACATGAATATGATATGTTTTAAAGATAATGTTATAACTAAATAATAATAACAATGGGGTGGAATATTGTTTGGTTGTAGGGCTTTTTGGAGTAAAATTGAATAGTTGGGGTGGTGGTCCTCTCCATTACTTTGGATTAGGGTCGGTAATCAATGATGTTTGCTGGCATATTTTTTATACTCACCCTTTAATTTTCTTTATTTTTCCTTTTCTGCACCCCATGAAGGTATTTATTCTAATAGAAAAGTGTATGTCACATTCCTTCAGTATTGGAATAGCGAAGATCAAGGTAGTGGCTGACGGATCTCAGTACTTACTCAAATATCTCTTCATTTATTGTTGTACTTTATGTGTATTTAAGATACTTTAGTGTATTTGATATTACTCTATATTGGAGGATTGTATTAAGGACAACAAGACCTAGGATGTATCGTTGAGACTTGTCTTCCATTTTTATATCATTTGGGACTATTTATATTATTCTTTTTCTTCTGCTTCTATTTCACTTTGATTATTGAGTTTGGGTTGGGTTAGGCTTACCTATACCTAAAGGTATGACATCTCCATGACTGACTCTATTTTGGGAAGCGACATAAAATAGCAAAAAGGGTAATAGAAGTAGACAACGCTAAATTTGAGGTCATTTTCTAGCCATCTCCTCTAATTTTAGTAAAGGGAGCCTCAAACTTTCATGGGAATATCAGGTTCTACCTGTGGTTCATAAAAGATATTTTGAAGATTTATAACCCTTATGGATGTTACTAGGAAAGGAGAAAAGGTTAGAGTTTGATTAGACATGTCTAAAGGCATCTGAATACCTGAAGGAGTAGTTGATTTCTGTACTAATCTTTGTTGCACCTGACTGGTTAAAACATTTTGAGGTAATGTGCGATGGAAGTGTGGTGTCTTTTGGTGCTGTTCATGGTCAAAGTTAGGACATTATTTTCCATTTGGAATTATTTAACCCATTCCTACAAGTCATAAGCATCCAAACACAACAATGGGGAGGGCCAAATAAGAGAAAAGTAGTAAAAGTCACAAAATTCCCTTGATTATTATTAGACTATTTAACTTAATTGATATTTAAGCTAGACTTGACCATAACTGGTCAAATTTGAAACTTCTTTTTAGATTTAAGACTTGAAACATATCTTTCCCCCTTTTCCTTTCAGTTACCTGGAACACCCTAGTTTTGACCCTTAGAATTTTTTTTTGAGTTTTTGCTTCTTAACATCATATGACTTGAGGGTACTTGTTTTATGATATGGGTACGGTTTAGGGTCCTCAACTTATATGACAATCAGAGTGGTTTTGTTGATTACTATCCAAGGTATGAGAAGGCATCATACTAGTCGTATGTTAGGGTACAAGAAAAATAGTGCAAAATTGTATGATATCCTATATATAGCCTAAATGATTCTCCCTAGGGTCCGGATTAAGGGTACCATTCATATGTTATGGATATGAGTTGGCACTTGTTGTCATATTTGGATAGTGTTGGAGTCCAAGTTGTTGCCTAGGGTACGAGTGGTGGGTACCACTCGTATGTTGTGGTATAACTTGGGTAGTGTGGTCGTACCCTCCTGCGTACCATTTTCTAGCTTTTACACTGAGGGTATTCTGGAAATTTACCACCCCAAAACCCTTAAGACCCTACACATCAAAACTCAATATATCCTCTCATAACGTACTTTGAAATGTCAAAACACTCTTAAGGAAATAGGGCTAGGGTTCTTTAAAAGGTGTTCATGTTGAGGCTCAAGATTCAAGTTCTTTCCATGAATCTTCTTGAATAAGGCATATGACTCTTCCCTCATTGTTAGTTCAAATATATCATGTGTTTTAAACATTGTTTATCATTCATTAATGGTGATTTTGAAAACAAATATTGAGGGTCTTGTTGCATATTATGGAGTATTGTTTACTCTTTATTTAAATTGTGTTTATACATTTTTTTTTATGATGGTTTCCATATGTGGGTGCTTGGTAATTGTGGTTTAACAATTGGGTCAAGGTTAACCCTAAACTTGATGGTTTTTACTTTGGTTTTGGCCTTGATAATGGTGTGCCCTCAACATATTTCTAAAAATGCCTAAGAGAATAAACTTGTCATATGTTAAATGGTGTTTTGAACGAAGGCACAAGCCTAATTAATATGAAAGGTTGTAAATGGTTTTTGTAAAGTCCTTGTTGGCCATGTAATGATTTAAATAGTAACCTTAGTGCTTTAAAGTGCTAAAAAATATTTGAGTGCCAAAATATTAAATTGATTAAGTGTCTTTCTTAGACAATGGGTTTGATTCCCTAACACTGAATTGAATAAGTATCTTTGTTAGACAATGGTATCAAGTCCTAAAGTCAAATGAATTATTGGTTGATTTATAATGGTAATGGTATGTTGTACGCTCGCAAGTGGTGTTGGTATGACGATACCAATAGAGTGCCTTGGTATGAAATTGGTTTAATGGTTGTGTATGTGTAATGGATGTTTTAATTAGGAATTAAAGAGGGTTGTGTAGCCGAGTTTTGAAGGTTTTAGGTCCCGGGAGGATCAATATTGGAAATCGTGTTTGCCAACGTGGGGGTTAAAACGGCCTGAGGTTTGAGTCCTCATGCTTACTATAGTCGAGAGGTTCAAGTCTCCCATAATACATGAAGTGGAAGGTTTGAGTCCCCCATATCATACTATATGATCAGATGACCAAGTCACAATAGAATATGAATGGGAGGTTTGAGTCCCCCAAGAGTATATGTAAGATTGTTCTTTAGTTTGAGCGAATTCACAAACTGGGAGCTGGAGCTCATATATTCTATGGGTGTAACTAATATGACAGCTAAGCTACATAAACCAGGCTAATATTTCAAAGGTCTATGTTAAACCCCATTTCTTACACCGGTATGGTGTGTGTATATATATATATATATATATGTACTGCATTGGTTATATGCATTAATTGATTGGTTTTGAACTATTGGCATTATATTATCCTTATCCTTGAGTTGCATACTAGGGCTCCAACCACTAACCATCTTCGAAAGCTGTATCCCCACAGGATGCAAGTGTTGGTCATACTATCATACCTTCTTGTTAGTCACTTGGATTCGGGGACAACCTATGTTGACTTGAAGTGGTGAGCTTCCATCCTTCGGAAGGCTCCATTTCTTGATTTGAGTTTTCTTATGTCTTTATTAGTTTAGACTTGGACATTTGTTTTGGCTTTGGTCGGGGGCATGTTCCGACCGGATATTCTTGGATTTTTTTTAGAGGCTTTGTGTGGAAAAATTATGGACTTGGGTTGTAATACCCCGTATTTTTCCTAGCTTGATTTAACTCCTAGAATACTAAGGGTTCACTTCAAAAATGAATAACTTTTGTTATATGTGAAATCTTCCAGATTTAGACCCTTCATTTTGTAGAAATTGAAGAAACTTTTCATCGATACCAATTTTGCCCAATTTTGATACTCGGTTGAGAAGTTACGGTATTTTTAGTAAATAAGTAGTCCATCTGGGAAATCACCGCATCACGATGAAGGTTAAATTTATATTTGTCAAATTTCAGTGGACTACCGCGAAAAGCCGCATCAATGTGTGGTCCAATTTCACATTTGTCAATTTCCAGTAGGCTAACGCGATGGTACCGCATCACGAAGATGGCCTAAATGGCATTCAAATAGAGTACCATGATTAGCCTGCATCGAATAAATTCTAGTTCCCATTTATAAAAATCCAGTGGGGCAACGCGATAGGTCTGTGTCGCGGAGGTCCCTAATTTTCCAATCATCAGTTTTAATGAGACATCGCAATAAGGGCGCATCGCGGTAGCATGTTTAATCAGGATTTTTGTTTCCTTTTTTCAGTTCCGATTAGGGTTTAAAAAGGGGCACTTTGGTCAATTTCCAAGCCCCCAATTCATGTAAAACACAATATTGGGCCTACTCTAAGCACTTTATGCTTATTTTCATCCATTCTCTCTCAAAGAAAAATCCTAGTGCTCGAAGTTTACTCTCCAAGAAATCAAATTCCTCCATTGTTTCTCCAAGAAAGCTCTAAATTGATGATTTCCAAATCAAGAGTTGATCATCAATAGCACAAATAGAGATTCAAGTTCAAGCTTTCTTAGAGATTTCATCAATTAAGGTATGTGGGGTTTATGAACAAGGATCCTCTTTCATCCTTGTGCCCAAAACTAGCTTTTAATTACAAATTCATATGATTTTGAATGAATATACATGAGATTTGAATTAGGGTTCACACCCATTATTTTTATTTGCAAGATTTTGAGTTCTTGAGAGATTTTGAAGTTGAATTGCATATTTATTGTTATGTTTTCATACATATTGTAGTAAATTTCAGATTTTGAATTGAATTATCATTATTCTCAATATCAAGCATAAACTTTATGATGTTTTGACACAAAATTGATGCATGGGTTATTTATCCCAAGATTATATGTTGATATTTCAAGAAAGATGATGCTTTAAGCATCTTATGATCAGATTATTTATAGATTTTCAATAAAGCTTTGATCTTTTGATCTTCAGATGAGATTTGGAATCCACTTTATAGTTTTATTACAAATTATAGAATTCAATTTAGCTTTATTTACAGAATTACTCAGGTAAAAGCATAAATGGTTTTGAAATGAGCCCTTATCCTAGTTTTTTTAAAGTGGATTTCCAACAGAATGAGCATACAGATTAAAGGAAGTAGTATTTAACACTGAGCCAGAAGTGTGGGATTAACGTGTCCTATCTTCCATAGAACTACATAGCCAACATAGGAACATATTATCATATTACTTCCATTTCAATATAGATGACTGTTACAGATGTGATCACTTAGTTTAGGCTATACTCCTTGGCAAGAGTATGACACCTCTCCCCATCGTGAGGTTTTCCCTATAGGGGAACAAGACGTTAGACTCTATGTTAGCTTAGTTGATTTATGTCGGTTAAGAGAACCTCCCTTCTAGTAAAAGTAAATAAACAACTTTTGAGTAACTTCCTTAACATAATAGAATAACATAAAAACTTTTAAGAAAAGTAAGTGTAAAGGCTCACAGCTTTATTCAGATTATGTTTTTACAAAAAGATATTAGCTATAAACTACAACTTTCAGATTTCAGATATAGAAGTGAGCCCTTTTTATACTTAGATAGTATGATTTACAGATAAAACATTAGTACAGTTTTCAGAACTAAATGTTATGACTTACTAGATTTACATAGTATAATTTGCTATTCATGATTTCAGATTTTAGTTTTCAGATATTCCAGCTTATGTGAGTCATTTACATTTAGCATGCATTGTTTTACAAACTATGATGATGATTGATATTATGTTTTACTTATGCTTTCACCCCCATACTTAGTACATCCTCAAAGTACTAATCCACATATACGTCTATGTCCTACATTGTCTCATAATGTAGGCTCAGGTGCTCAGTTTCAGCTGCGTGAGTGATTTTGAGCATCTTTATATATATCTCGACAGTTGCTAAGTCCTCATAGTTTGGGGACTTAGTCATTCAATTTAGTTTCTGCTTATAAGTTTAGATGATTCAGTATTCTGTTCAGACAGTTCGAGTCAGCTAGAGGTTTGTCCCAGTGACTCTCTAGATACTAGTAGTAGAGGCTTGTCAGACTGTTAGTTTTGATTCAGATTATCCAGTATTGTGGTTTCAAACATTATTTTCAGATATTATATTTAGACAGATTCTACATTCAGCATGATTTTGATATCTATATTCCCTTATTATGAGATTCAAACTTAGTAAAAGGCAGATAGGGTTAGCGTAAGGCTACTCATAGTCTTGAGCACCGTATGATGTCTTGGGACCAAGTTTTTGGGGTGTTACAAACTTAGTCTCCGAGCCTAAGGTTTTTAAGAGTTCTAGGGAGTCATACAAGCCGCGTTACATAGAGTCTTGATCATGGGTCTGAAGTGCGCCACATTTATAAGCAAGGGGCTACGGGACGTACTTAGGAAATCATCTCTTTCTTTCTTGATCTATCATGCTTATAGTATCTCTATCTGCTTTTTAACTCGTCCTCCTACATGACAGTTGAATATGCCTCCTCATCAAGCTAACACCCATAGAAATGGTAACAAGTCGCCCCAGCCCACCAATTCTCTGAATGAGAATGTATCCCATGCTGAGTTGTCACGACCCGAACAATACCCTGGCCGTGACGAGTATCCCGAGCTGTGAAGGGTTGAGTGCCCCTTTATTAATAGGCAATCATATACATATTCATACAGTCGTAAAGAGAATATGGAAATGGATTCATGCGGAAACATGGTCAATAACATTATACAACTAAAAAGTCAAAGAATTCAATAAAACCTTCACCAATATCTAACATCTGTCTACAAAATCTCTAGTACATCAAAACCAGTCATCACAACTAAAACTGGGACAAGTCCACAGTGGACCTAAACTAAAATAAATAACATATGACAGAAAGAAATAGGACTTCCGAATAAAGAAGGCTCACCAACTGCACACATACTTCACTTCTGGCTAAAAACTCTACGGCTCTGCAGGACCACTAGACTGATCCTCAGACCCTGGAATATAGGGGGTCAATACAATTGTATTGGTACACAGAGTAATCCAAAAATAAAATACAACTTTTATATAACATAGGTGAGGGATATTATAAAACACGTTAACGCAAAATCCTTTAAAAACACATGGGCATAGTATAATGATTTTTCAATAATAATGCAACACTATTGAGCTAGATGGTACACCCTATAATTTCACATTTTCCCCAACTGCCAAATCTCGGTTACCGCCAGGATTGGAGTATTAGTGAGGGAAGGACATATAAGATCACACAGCAGGGTGTCATAACCCTAATCAAGTCAATGTCATGGTTGGACTCAAGATCACAAAGCAGGGCTCCTAACCATTGGTCCTAATTTGGGATGACATAGTACTAGGTACACAAGGTCACATAGCAGGGTACCAAGTTTTTGTGTTAGCAAATCACGGTTTCCAACATAGAGTCATCTAACTTATGCTTTTTTTGGGTAACCATCTAACTCACATCAATTTAAGCTTTAAGTTTGATATAAGAAAAAACATTTATCATACTTACAACATTATTTTCTTTTTTCCATTTGGGGCAATTCTCCGCAGGGTATTGTCATACCCCGACTTGCAAGTTACCAGTACAACACCAATTCTCAAAACCACTTATACAAATCATAGTATGAACACCAATACGACTCCCATACGCCAAACACATGCATAAACATTCCCAACACGTAATAGTCAAGAAACTTCATCATTTATAAAGTAGTACAATAGTAGTTATAAAACTTATGCTCTCAGTAGTTTAACACGAGTATTATGTGGGGTACATAAACATCATCATGGGGGATTAAATAAATTCACAATTCATATTCATAAATTCTTTTAAAGTTCAAATCACATGTTCAAAAATTCACTAATTGAGATATATAAGCAAGCAACTCCATGAACTTTCAATATTCTTCTCAAAATCATATCACAAAGCATGCTTTTTGTGTTAAAAATAAAACACCACATATAATGGCTTACATACTTATGTAATTATTAAAAATCTTGTTTAAATTTGTTTCAAAATCATGTACATGAGATTTTGGACAACCCCACATACCTTAAATTAATTAGTATAGAGAGAAGAGCTCGAATCTCAATTTATTTCTTAGAAATCTTGAACTTAGAGTTTGGTTCTTGATTCCCTGTTCTTGGAAAGAAAATCCTAATTTTGATGTTATGGCTGGATGAGGACTTAGGTCCTTTGATTTGATGTAATTAGGTGTTAAAAAGGGTGGAAAAGACCTAAAATTCCCTTTAAAAACAACTTTTGATTGCTAAACGGAGGTTCAGGATGGTTTGGGCAACGAATCGTCACCCCAGGGATGGACCATCCCTCAAACCATCGCTTTATGGCCAAAAAATGGGCTTACTGCCTCAGTTCCAACGGTTTGGGCGACGGTTCATCGCTGGCGCGACGGTCCGTCGACCTTCCCATCGCACTTTGGCAGCTCGGATAGCTCACTGTAAAATGACCATAACTTTTTACTTCGATATAGGATTTAGGAAAAATTGATGGAGTTGGAAAGAGGACTCAAAGAACTTTTATTTTATATCTAGTAGAACCTCTAAATCCACATATACAAAGTGTTATGGCTGATTGAATTCGACCCAAGTTTTGACGCTCGCTAAAACTTGAACGATAGGAAAGATTTCAACTCGTCCTTGAGTTAAAGGACCTCTATGATCTCAATTCATGCTCAACTATATTCATACACTACATAATTAATTAACACACTATATATACATTGGATTAATGACTTTTGGAATATCTATGCATAGGAATGACAGTTTACGTTCTATCCCGAAATGTGGGGTGTTACATTATCTCCCCCTTGGGATCATTCATCCCCGAAGGATGGGTTGGGACTTGTTGAAGCTCTAAAGGTGTGGAATAAAGAGTGTATCCTCGCATTGAACATTTTTCCTTGACAAAATATGAGAAGGTATTAAAAGAAACTTCATGATAACCTCTAGTGAAATGCGTAAGAACAAAACATGACATAATGAAACTTTACATAGGGATGACCTTGCACATGAGTTCTATGAATCATTATAATCATAACATAAGGCATGAGTTTATTTGGTGATCATAGGCCCTATTTACATCGGTACTAATCATGAATTGAGTTTTTGCAGGAGATAGGATTTAAAAGCATTGTCCACCTTACAAGATACAATGAATGGACCTTAAATTTAGAGACGTTATTTATATATGCCCTAACATTAATCAACATACTTCATTATTTCTAACTTACAATTCTCCTATAACACACCTAACCACAATAATTTATGTCCCGCCGGATAATACTTCCATGTTGAAGCCCAACTTGGAGAAAAGAGGTGGTAACTTAAACCATGGGACCCTGCACTCTACATCATACTAAGAAATCACCTTACCTCATCATTATAATCCATCAACCTCAAGTCTTAATTCAATGAATACTAACAACATGGCACATTGGTTTATTTTTTTCACCAAATACAAAATTCAAGCCTATCATCACTATACCCTACTTCATAGATCTCTCCACTAAGACTAGCAAAGTCAATCATTCTCACAAAGATTCTCGCCATATACTTCCCTCCTAACTATTTAACATAACGAGAATTCATCTCTTTCTTCCCTTTTCTGTTTTAACCTTAGCTCAAGAAATCACCTCAAGATTTTCACCTTCAAGAACACTTACTCCCCTGCCTAACACATTACTACACTTCCATAACTACTATCACACTAACATACGGAGGATCATTGAGGGACCTGAGCACAATTATCATGAATGGAAGTAACACTTGTAAGACCATAGGTTATACTTATTGCACTACTCAAGGAGGGGCATGAAGTGAAGATACGATAGAATAGACATGGAGTGCTTAAGATATCAAGTGTCTAGATCATAAGTAAATAGTCGTTCGACATAATCATAACACAACATGATTTCTTAAGGCAGACTATGGTGAGAAACATGGGTGCACCTATCTCATGATTTGTATACCATAAGGGCCGAATTCATAAAGTCAATGATTGAGATAAAGATTAATACTTGAAGCTATCGCTTCTCATTTTCAGAGATAAAATAGTAATAAGTTTGCAAAACTTTATTACTTTTGCTAATTCCGGCATAAAATGATTCAGTGACATACAGAAACATATTATCTTAGGACCACGCATGCTGTGAGACATAGGTTTGGATCATGAGCAACATAACATATGGCTTGGATACTTGAAGTATTAGGTCACTAAGGGACATTATTGCTTCTTGTTTGGACATCAGAACATGACATAACTTACATAGAGAACTCCAATGTTAGACATCGGCAGGACTTGAATACATAAGACAATGGTAGAATGAACTCTTAAACTGAAGTAGGAGGAACATGCTTAAATAGGAGTAGGTTTATAATGACTCTTCCCTAACTTGCCACAGTGAGAAAATTCGGGAACTACCTTAACTCACCATCTCCCCTTAGATCAAAGTCACAATCCTAGACTTGAGAACATAACTTCTTATCAATCTATAATCACAATTCTCAATACAATAGGGGCTATCAGTATACACATGAACACAACTTCCCTCAATAATTTAACATAAGAGACTAAATTCTTTCTGGGACATCCCTCCTTAGGACACTAATAATGACTTCCCCTAACCCCAAAATCATCAACTTATGACTAACATTATTATGGGCATGGACATCCATGCACTTAAACACTTAACACTCTATCTTTAATTTCTTAGAATACTCGCATTATGCCTTTAATCACATAGTTTACAACTTAACAAAATTTGTTGAAACATACCTAAGGCTCATATTTCCCACCTATATTTCCTCAATTCAAATCTAATAAACACCATACGACAACTCACCAGACTTCTCTATACTACAATATCAAAAACACAAACTAGGTACGCAAAACACTTATACACATAAATGCTAAATTTCCCTGTTTTTTAAGTATAATCTAAAGGTATTTCTTTCAAAGAATGCTACTTTTAGTTTTTTCTATCCTCTATCATCGCCAACCTACAACTCCCAGTCTCACGAGCATACACATCTTTACTCCTTATTACATAAAAAAATCCACTCTCCACTACTTAACCTTCTAACATTAGATCATTAATCACATAACTTATATCATAAAATCTTACCTAATGCCATACTACCAGGGGTGCAATTTATTCTTATATACTTACCCCCTTATCCACTTAATGACTCACCCACAATTCATCATTTTAACACTAGTCCTCATATACACATATAACTCATGATTACAACTTAAACTTTTTCATAAATCATCAACCTAGGCTTTTTCACAAATCCCATCAAGCCTACTAATTCATTCCCACAAAAAGATACATCATTAATCTTAATCTACTATTCTTACCACCATATTCTACGTCTAAAATTCAAGCCTATAGTATAGCATCAATCATTTACCACCAATGAAGCTTGCAACCTAATATACTAGTCCGTCAAAGTGGGAAATTCAACCCAAATACCTCATTTCACTTAGATACTACCTACAACCAAATCATGTCCATGACATTACTACTATACCTTAAAATCTACTACATACCTTCTCTCAAGTAGTACTAGTTTACAACCACTAAAGAAAAGAATGTCAAGGGGGTAAAGTCACATAATAGACATGGTCAACCTTAATCTTATAGTATAACCCAATACGATCTTATCTACATACTCTACTTTCTCACATTATACTTACTTACCCAAACATACCCTTAAACTACCTTCAAATTCCACATACAACAATGAATATATAATTATAACTTATTGGCTAATCTAACCGTTTCCATTCACAACCTATAAGAGGTTTTTATAACCACCATGACTATCCACTCTAGGCTCCTTCCCCAGTTTTGAATAGATTATAATCACAACCAAACACTTTCTCTATAGAATACCTCACAATCTACCAATATTACTACCATATTAGTCTATCAATATAAAATGACAAATCATCCATCCATCGGTGGTTATACAACTAAAAATATTTATTTATATAGAACAAAAGTCTCCCTCACTCTGACTTCTAACCTTGTGACTTCATATCACCAACTTCTTGGCCCAATCTCACTACTAATAGGTCATGACATTTTAACATACACTACTACTCGGGTGGAAATACAGTTTCAACATTCTCCTACACATCATTCCCCTTATCCATAACATCCGAAACAAATTTTTTAAAAGGACTGGATAAACTTAAATGCCTAGGGATAAAAAGCATGATTTCACTAGGATCAATGTTTACACTTGAATTAATACACCTTGAAGCACTAACGGACTCCTCTCAAGTCCTTGCACAATTTTATAATCTTTTATAACTCAATCAAAAAGGATCATACCATTTAGATTCTAGACTTCTGCACTTAAATCACCTCAATAATGAGACATATCTGAGAACATCAGAGTAAGATTTGGGATAACTTTACATTCATATGGGCGAAACCATAGCATGAATTAGAGTATGAAAGATGAACATTCTAATTCCATAGAAAGAACTAGAATATGAAGAAAGTGAGACATTCCTAAATGCCTTGCAGCCTCCTGCTTATAGGTGTGGCACAATACACACCCATAAATAGGAATCTACACGATGTGATTTTGCAAACACTATAGGATAATGAACCATGCTTTGATAACAAGTTTGTCACAACCCAAATAAGACCTTGGCCATGACGAGCATCCCGAGCTGTGAAGGCCTGAGTACCCCTTTGTTAATAGATAATCATACACATATTCATACAATCGTAAAGAGAATGTAGAAATGGATTCATGTGGAAATATGGTCAATAACATCATAAAACTAAAAAGTCAAAGAATTCAATAAAACCTTCAACATCATCTAATATCTGTCTGCGATATCTCTAGTGTATCAAAACCATTCATCACCACTAAAACTGGAACAAGCCCCCAGTGGACCTAAACCAAAATAAATAACATATGAAAGAAAAAATAAGACTTCAAGAATAAAAAAGGCTCACCAACTGAACGGACACTTCACTTTTGGCTGAAAACTCTACAGCTTTGTAGGACCTCTAGATTGAGCCTCAAACCCTAGAATAGGGGGTCAATACAATTGTACTGGTACACAAAGTAATCGAAAAACAAAATACAACTTTTATATAACATTGGTGAGAGCTATTCTAAAACACGTTAACGCAAAATCATTTGAAAAACACATGGGCATAGTATAATGATTTTTCAATAATAATGTAATACTATTGAGCTAGATGGTACACCCTACAATTTCATATTTTCACCAACTATCAAATCTCGGTTGCCACCAAGATTGGAGTATTAGTGAGGGAAGGACAAACAAGATCACACAACAGGGTGCCATAACCCTAATTAAGTCAATATGTCGTGGTTGGGATCAAGATCATAAAGTAGGGCTCCCAACCATTGGTCCTAATTTGGGATGACATAATACGAGGTACACAAGATCACATAGTAGGGTACCAAGTTCTCGTGTCGGCAAATCACGGTTTCCAGTATAGAGTCATCTGACTCGTGCTTTCTTTGGGTAACCATCTAACTCACATTAATTTAATCTTTAAGTTTGATATAAGAAAAAACATGCATCATACTCATAACATTCTTTTCTTCTTTTCATTCGAGGTAATTCCTCCTCGGGGTATCGTCATACCCCAACTTGTAAGTTATCAGTACCACATCAATTCTCAAAATCTCTTATGCAAATCATAGTATGAACATCAATAAGACTCCCATACACCAAACACATGCATAAAGATTCTCAACATATAATAGTCCAGAAACTTCATCATTTATAAAGTAGTACAATAGTAGTTATAAAACTCATGCTTTCAATAGTTTAACACGAGTATCATGTGGGGTACATAAACATCATCATGAGGGATTAAAGAAATTCATAATTCATATTCATAACACCTTTTAAAATTGAAATCACATGTTCAAAAATTCAACAATTGAGATATATAATCAAACAACCCCATGATCTTTCAATATTCTTCTCCAAACCATATCATAAAGCATTCCTTTTGTGTTAAAAATGAAACCCCACTTATAATGGCATACATACTTATGTAATTATTAAAAATCTTACTTAAATTTATATCAAAATCATGCCCATGAGATTTAGGACAACCCCACGTACCTTAGATTAATTAGTTTAGAGAGAAGAACTCGAATCTCAATTTATTTATTGGAAATCTTAAACTTAGAGTTTGGTTTTGGATTCCTTATTTTTGGAAAAAAACACTAATTTTAATGTTATGGCTGAATGAGGAGTTATGTTCTTTGATTTGATGTAATTAAGTATTGAAAAGGGTGGAAAAGATCCAAAAATCCCTTTAAAAATGGCTTTAGATCACTAAACGGAGGTGCGGGATGGTCTGGTCAATGAACCATCACCCCAGGATGGACCATTCCTCAAACTATCACTTTATTGCAAGAAAATAGGCTTACTACCTTAGTTGCAATGGTTTTGGCGATGGTTTATGGCTCAAGCAATAGTCTGTCGACCTTCCTATCGCACTTTGGCAGCTTGGATAGGTTATTGTAAAATAGCCATAACTTTTTACCCCTATATAAGATTTAGGAAAACTTAGTGGTATTTGAAAGAGGACTCAATGAACTTTCATTTAAGTATAGTAGACCCTCTAATTAGACATATACAAAATTTTATGGTCGATTGAAGTTGATCTATGTTTTGATGCTCACTAAAACTTAAACAATAGGAAAACTTTCAACTTGTCCTTGATTTAAGGGACCTCTATGATCTCAATTCAGGCTCAACTAGATTCACACACTACATAATTAATTAACATACTATATCTATATCAGATTAATGACTTTTAGAACATCTATGCATAGGAATGACGATTTACATTCTAGCATAAAATGTGGGGAGTTACATAAGTTTAGGGCTGCCTTTCAGGCATTGGCCCAAGATGTGAGTGCTAATATTTAGGGAAACCATTAGGCTAAAATCCCACTTCAGTAAAATAGTGATTTAGCAGCAGCTAGGATTAAAGATTTCATGAGAATGAGTCCGCCAAAGTTCTTTAGGTCGAAGGCACGTGAGGGCCTGCAACTTTATTTAGATAAGGTAAAGAAGATCACCTAGATTATGAATGGTTATAACAAGGAAATTGTATATTTTTCATCCTATAGGTCGAAGGATGTAGCATATGATTGGGTAGTTATGTGGAAAAATTGTAGAGGTGAGAATGCAGCTCCTATGAGTTTGCAGGTGTATCAGAATACATTTCTAGATAGGTTCTTTCCGCATGAAATAAGAGAGGCTAAGATAGAGAAGTTTGTGAACCTGAGGTAGGGCTCAATGATAGTGAAGAAGTACTGTCTTAAGTTCAATCAGTTGTCTAAGTATGCCTCTGATATGATGGCTGATCCTAGGTCAAGTATGAGTAAGTTTGTTACTGAAGTATCTAGTTTGGTAGTCAAGGAGTATAGGATTGTCATTCTTATTGGAGACATGGATCTTTTTAGATTGATAATTCTTGCTCAGCAGATTAAGGAAAAGAATTTGAAGGAAAGAGAAAGGAGGAATAAGAAGGCTAGAACCAGTCAGTTTGATTAGAATCGTTCATCTATGCCAGCACCATCTTCAGCTAGTTCTCCTACTCCCAGATCTAGACAAGAGTAGTGTGGTAAGTCTTCTTTGTCTATATATTAGAATAGTGTGAGTGGAAGACCCAATTATCCTCTATGTGCTAAGTGTGGTAAGAATTATCCTAGTGAGTGTTCGCATGCTAAGTAGGGGAATAAAGATGTTCATCCCCAGACTTAGGATACTAGTGCACCAGCTCTTCTTGGTTGCCCAGTCCATCCTCAGGGTGCATCATCCTTTACTTATGGTAGTCAGTGCTAGAATTGATTTTTCACTTTACTATCCCATCAGGGGTTAGGATTTGTAAGATGTTTATGTGTTGTTATACCTTGGGTCAAATTTTTATTATGTGACACCATTAGTTGTAGTAAATTTTGAGATAGGTCCTGGAAAGATCCCTGAGCCCTTCTTGGTTTCTACTCTAGTGGGTGAGTCAGTTATTGCTGAGTGAATCTATAGAAAGTGTCTCATCACTGTCTTTCATAAAATCATGTTAGCAGACCAAATAAAGTTAGATATGGTTGACTTTGATCTTATTCTTGGTATGGATTGGCTTCATTCCTGTTATGCATATATAGATTGTCATACTCGAGTAGTGAAGTTTTAGTTTCCAGATGAGCCAGTCTTAGAGTGGAAAGGTACTTCTGTGTCTCTCAAGAGTCATTCCATATCTTATCTTACAGCCAAAAAATTAATTTCCAAAGGGTATATCTATCATTTAGTTAGAGTCAAAGACACTAAGTTTAAGACCCCAATAGTTCAGTCAGTCAGTGTAGTCAATGAGTTTCCTGATGTTTATCTCGAAGATTTGCCAGGGGTACCTCCTGATAGGGAAATAGAGTTCGGTATTGACCTTATCCTAGATACTTAGCCTATTTATATTCCTCTATATCTATGGCTCTGGCTGAGCTTACAGAGTTAAAAGAGCAACTCAAATATCTTTTATATAAAGGTTTCGTAAGGCCTAGTGTTTCTCCATGGGGCACTTTCGTCCTATTCATATAAAAGTAAGATAGTTCTTTTTATATGTTCATTGACTATGTCAACTCAATAAAGTTATAGTCAAAAATAAATATCCTCTTCCTAGAATTGATGACTTATTTGATCAACTCCAAGGTGCCAATTATTTCTCCAAAATAGACCATAGATCTGGCTATTATCAGGTTAGAGTAAGGGAATATGATATTCTAAAGACAACCTTCAGAACCCATTATAGTCATTTTGAGTTTCTATTCATGTCCTTCGAGCTAAAAAATGCCCCAGTAGTTTTCATAGACTTGATGAATAGAGAGCTCAAACAGTATTTGGAAATGTTTGTCATAGTCTTTATTGATACTATTCTTGTCTACTATCGTAGTGATGATGATCATGTAGACCATATTATAATTTTGTTGTAAAATCTTAGAGATCACCAATTGTTTACCAAATTTAGCAAATGTGAATTTTGGCTAAGAACAGTAGCTTTCCTTGGTCATATTGTTTCTAATGAGCAAATTAAAGTTGATCCTTAAAAGACAAAAGTAGTAAAAAATTGGCCTAGACCTATCTCTTCATTGGAAATTAGAAGTTTCTTAGGTCTAGCTAGTTATTATAGACGTTTTATTAAGGGTTTCTTGTCTATTGCGTCTCCTATGTCTAGATTGACCCAAAAGAAAGTTAAGTTCTAGTGGTCGGATTCTTGTGAGAAGAGTTTTCAGGAGTTGAAGACTTAACTCACTTCGGCCCTAGTTTAAGCATTACCTAATGGTATAGATAGTTTTATTGTTTATTGTGATGCCTTTAGAATTGTTTTGGGTTGTATTTTGATTTTGAGAGGTAAGGTCATAGCTGATGCCTCTACACAACTTAAGCCCCATGAAAAAATTTACCCTACCCATGATCTTGAGTTAGCTACTATTGTGTTTTCTTTGAAAATCTGGATACATCATCTTTATGGGGTGCATGTTGATATGTTTGCGGATGTGTTTACTCAAAGGGAGTTGAATTTTTGACAAAGAAGGTGGTTAGAATTATTGAAAGATTATGATATGAGTATGTTGTATCATCCGGGCAAGGCCAATGTAGTGACAGACACCCTTAGTAGATTGTCTATGGGTAGTGTTGCTCATGTGGAGAATGATAAGAAAGAGTTAGTTCGGTAGGTTCATTAGTTAGCTAGATTAGGTGTTAGATTGGTTGATTCAGCTGAAGGGAATATTTGGGTTCAGAGTTGTTCTGAATCTTCTTTTGTTTTTAAAGTGAAAGAGAAGCAAGATGAGGATTCTAGTTTGTTTAAACTGAAGGAGTCAGTTAAAGACCAAAAGATAGAGGTTTTCTCCTAAGCGGGATATGGTATGTTGAGGTACCAGAGTAGATTGTGTGTGCCATATGTTGATGATTTGAGGAAGTAGATTATGGCGAAAGTGCATGGTGTGCATTATTCCATTTATCCAGGTGCTACCAACATGTACCATGACTTACGAGAAATTTATTAGTAGAGTGGTATGAAGAGAGATATAGCAGAGTTTATGGCCAAGTATGTAACTTTTCAATAGGTTAAGGTAGAGCACCAAAGACCCGGTGGTACATTGCAAGAGTTGGTATCCCCACTTAGAAGTAGGAAGAGGTGAATATGGACTTTGTGAGTGGATTACCCTATTTGCATTATCAGCATGATTCGATTTGGCTCATTGTAGATAGATTGACTAAGTCACCGCATTTCTTGCTAGTTCACACATTCTACATAGATGAAGATTATGCCAAGTTGTATATCAGAGAGTTAGTTAGATTTCATGGAGTTTCTTTGTGCATCATCTCATATAAGGGTACTTAGTTTACCTCTTAGTTTTGGAGAGCCTTTCAGAAGGGTCTTGGTACCCAAGTTCATCTTAGCTCAGCTTTTCATCCACAGACAGATGGTAAGAAAGAAAGTACCATTCAAAGTCTAGAGGACATATTGAGGGCATGTGTTCTTGATTTCAGAGCTAGTTAGGATGAGCATTTGTTGTTGATTGAGTTTGGTTATAATAACAGTTATCATGCTAGTATTAAGATGGCTTCACTCGAGGCTCTTTATGGGCAGAGATGTAGATCTCTAATTGGTTGGTTTTAAGTGGGTGAGGCCACTTTGATAGGGACAAATATGGTGTTTGAGGCCATGGAGAAAGTTCAGTTGATTTGAGAGAGATTAAAAACATCTCAGACTCATCAAAAATCTTATGCAGATGTAAGTAGAAAAGATCTTGAGTTTGAGGTTGATGAGCTTGTGTATTTGAAAGTTTCACCCATGAAAGGGGTAAAGAGATTTGGTAAAAGGGGGAAGCTTAGTCCTTGATATGTAGGCCCCTTCTGGATTTTGAGTCATGTTGGGAAGGTGGCGTATGAGCTTGAACTACCTACAGATTTATCCTCAGTCCATCCAATATTACAAGTGTCCTTGTTGAAGAAGTGCATGGATGATTTACCTATTGTAGTTCCTCTAGAAAGTACAAATATTCATAATAGACTTTCATATGAAGAAGTTCCAGTAGAGATTCTTAATGATCAGATTCGTAGACTAAGGAACAAAGAAGTTCCCTTGGTTAAAATTCTGTGGCGAAATCAGTCTGTTGAGGGTGCTACTTTAGAAGCAGAAACATACATGCATATCAAATATCCTCATCTCTTTTTCACAAACTCAAACTCAGCCAAAGGTAATAGCCTTTCTTCATTTTATTCTTTTCCAGTCTCAGATTCAGCAGCGTAGCTATTTTCACGTAAACTCATGCTCTCGCAGATTAGTTTAGTAGCTTAGTATGTTTTAGATTCAATCATATAGTTTATTTCAGATGTGCATGATGTCTTTTAGCCTCAGATTTCTCAGTATTTTCAGCTTAACTAGCCACATTCGAGGATGAATGTTTCCAAGGGAGAGATATTGTCATACCTCATATTTTTCCTAGGTTGATTGAAATTTTAGAATTTTAAGGGTTCTCTTCGAAAATGAATAACTTTTGTTACATGTGAAATCTTCCAGATTTAGAGCCTCCATTTTGTATGAAATTGAATAAGCTTTCCATCGATACCAATTTTACCCAAATCTGATACTCAATTGAGAAATTGTGGAGTTTTTAGTAAAGCAGTAGGCCATCTGGGCCGGTGAAGGTTGAATTCACATTTGTCAAATTCCATTGGATCACCGAGATAAGATTGCATCGTGGTGGGGTCCAATTTCCCATTTGTCAATTTTTAGTAGGCCAACGCTATGGTACCGTATCGCGGTGATGGCCTAAATGGCATTCAGATAGAGTACTGTGATTGGCCTGCATCGTGGAGAAATTTCAGTTCCCAATTGTCAAAATCCAGTGGGGCAACATGATAGCTCCACATCGCAGAGGTCCCTAATTTCCCAGTCATCAGTTTTCAGTGAGCCACCATGATAGTGGCGCGTCGCGGTGACATGTTAAATTGGGATTTTTATTCCCTTTTTCTAGTTCCGATTAAAGTTTAAAAATGGGTACTTTGGTCAATTCCCAAGCCCTCAATTCTTGTAAAACACAAGATTTAGCCAATTCTAAGCACTTTATGCTTATTTTCACCCATTTTCTCTCAAAGAAAAATCTCTAGAGCTCAAAACTTAACCTCCAAGAAATCAAATTCCTCCATTGTTTCTCCAAGAAAGCTTTAAATTGAGGATTCCAAAAACAATTTAATCAAGAGTTCATCATCAAATGCACAAATAGAGAATCAAGTTCAAGCTTTCTTAGGGATTTCATTAATTAAGGTATGTGGGGTTTATGAACAAGGATCCTCTTTCATCCTTGTGCCCAAAGCTACCTTTTAATTGCAACTTTATATGATTTTCAATGAATATACATGAGATTTGAATTAGGGTTCATACCCATTATTGTTATTTACAAGAATTTGAGTTCTTGAGAGATTTTTAAGTTGAATTTCATGTTTATTGTCATATTTTCATACATATTGTAGTAAATTTCAGATTTTATTTTGAATTATCATTATTTTCAATATCAAGCATGAACTTTATGATGTTTAGTCATAAACTATATGCATGGGTTATTAAGCCCAAGATTATATGTTGATATTTCAAGAAAATGATGCTTTAAGCATCTTATGATAAAATTATTTATAGATTTTCAATAGAGCTTTCATTTTTTGATCCTCAGATGAGATTTGGAATCTACTTTAAAGATTTATTACAAATTATAGAATTCAGATTAGCTTTATTTAAAGAATGATTCAGATAAAAGCATAATTAGTTTCGAAATGAACCTTTATTCTAGTTTTTTAAAGTGGATTTCCAACAGAATGAGCATTCAAATTAAAGGCAGTAGTATTTAGCACTGAGAGGGAAGTGTTGGATTGGCGTACCCTATCTTCCACAGAACTACATAGCCAACATAGGTACATATTATCAGATTATTTGCATTTCTATATAGAAGACAGTTACAGATGTGATCACTTAGATTTGGTTATACTTCTTGACAAAAGTATGATGCCTCTCCCCATCGTGGGGTTTTCTCCATAGGAGAACAAGACGTTGGACTCTATGTTAGCTCACTTGGTTTATGTTACTTAAGAGAAACTCCCTGCTAGTAAAAGTAAATAAATAGCTTTTGAGTAACTTCCTTAACAGAATAGAATAACAGAAAAGCTTTTAAGAAAACTAAGTGTAAAGGCTCACAGGTTTATTTAGATTATATTTTTATAAAAAGATATTAGCTACAGACTACAACTTTCAGATTTTAGATATATAAAAGTGAGCCATTTTTACACTTAGATAATATGATTTACAGATAGAATATTAGTACATCTTTCAGAACTAAATGTTATGACTCACTAGATTTACAAAGTATGATTTTGTATTCATGATTATAGATTTCAGTTTTCAGATATTCCATCTTATGTGAGTCATTTACATTTAGCATGCATTGTTTACAAACTATGATACTGAATGATATTATGTTTTACTTATGCATTCACCCCCATATACTCAGTACATCCGCAAAGTACTGATCAACATATACATCTATGTGCTATATTATCTCACAATATAGGTTCAGGTGCTCAGTTTCAGCAGCATGAGTGATATCAAGCATCTCCATTTACATTCCAATAGTTAGTGAGTCCTCATAGTTTGGGGACTTAGTGAATCAGTTTATTTTTAGCTTATAAGTTTAGATGATTGAGTATTCTTTTCAGATAGTTTGAGTCAGCTGGGGGTTTGATTTAGATTATTCAGTATTGAGGTTTTAGACATTATTTTCAATATTATATTTAGATAGATACCACATTCAGTATGATTTTAATATCTATATTCCCTTATTATAAGATTCAGACTTAGTAGAAGGCAGATAGTGTTAGCTTAACGCTACACATAGTCTTGAGTAGCGTGTGATATTTTGAGACTAGTTTTTCAGGGTGTTACATGGGTTTGTTATGGAATGGATATGTATTTAGTTGTTAATTTGGTATTGGATGGTTTGAATTGTTTGGTTCGGTCATGGTCATAGTCTTATCCTAAAGTCTTGAGTTGTACATTACCTTATCTTGTTATATAAACAGAACTCTCCTGACTTTTAGTATATATGGGTTGGTTTGATTAGATAGCGGGGTGATCTTTGGTCCTTGTTGGACTTGGGATGCCTATTGTGAGAAGAACCTGGTTTAGGTTGTATCAAGTTGGTATCAGTGCCTAGGTTTTAGTGTCATGAGGTGTCCGCAAATCCATGTCAAGTCGAGTTTCTTTTATAGGTATGTAGCATGCGACACTTATAAGAGAAAGGCTATGAGGAATTTATGAAAGTTTTTCTTTCTTGTTGTTCTATTTTATGCTATTGAGTCTAAAGAATCTGATCTCTCTGATTCCCATCAGTTCGCCTTTCAGATCAAACCCGCAAGGAGAACTGAAACTCGTGGAAACTTCTATGTCCCTCCTGAGGACAATATAGAAAGAGTTCGACTTGCCCATGGGGTCCAGACCTAGTCTAGGGTCGCTACTTCTAATCGCTTTCAAGGAGTACCATTAGTCCTTGCTAATCTTTCTCCAGGTGGTGACACCCCTGCTCAGTCACCTCAAGGAGACATTTCAAATGAAGAATTCTACCGTTCTATTCAGTTGTTAACCCAGATAGTGGTCTCTATATCACACTATTCTAATGGAGCCCGATTGGTTCCACCCTATCCTCCTTGTCGGTTTTATGGAAAGTTACATCACGAATTTTGTCATGAGGGGAAGAATCAATGCTTCACTTATGGTTAGATTGGTCAAATATAGTGAAATTATCTTTCAAAAGCCATTTCAGGGTCCAACAGGATTCCTGTTGCCTCTTCATCAGCTCCTGCACCAAAGGATGCCACTTCTGGCTCTGATACTGGTATAAACTGCCTTCATGCTCCCACTATTCGCCAGGAGCTCGAAGTATCTCTTGATGTTGTCCATGGTATGTCGAAAATTTTTTCTCGTGATGTGTACTGTTTACATTATCTAGAGTCCACTCTTTCTTATGTGACCTGTTTGTGGCCGTGCATTTTGATTTTGGCCATAAGCTTATTTTTGATCCTTTTTTTGTACCTACCCTAGTTGGTGACTCTATAATTGCTAAAAGAGTCTATAGGGGTATGTGGTGTTGGTATGATGATACCAAAGAGTGCCTTGGTAAGAAATTGGTTTAATGGTTGTGTATGTGTAATGGATATTTTAA
>NW_025820303.1:1821178-1838674 GCF_002878395.1 Capsicum annuum
ATATATATATATATATATATATATATATATATATATAACAGATAATTCATCTGAACATATGTGAAATACGTTGTAATTATTATGGGATAGTAAAATCGCGTATGTAATGTATATAGTACGTATTATAGAATTGATATATATATATGTGTGTGTGTGTGTGTGTGTGTGTATATATATGATTTAGTGATCGATGAACTATGTAGTCTAAAACTAACAGAATCTATCCAAACATATTAAATACCTTGATTTAAAATGATCAAAGTAATAATATACTGTACGTTGAAGTTATATTAATGTAAGCTACTAATCAAATTAATCGATAACTCGACAAAGTATGTATATGAAATACGTCTCTTTATATTCGGGGTAATATACTCGTTTACGTATGTAATTTATATAGTACGTATTTAAAACTTGATAGTCGATAGTGTGTATATCTCTGTGTGTGTGTAAACCGATAATTCATCTGAGTATATGTGAAATACGTTGTAATTATTATGGGATAGTAAAATCATGTATGTAATGTATATATTCGAAGCTTACATTTATATATATATATATATATATATATATGTATGTATGTATGTATAACTCTTGTGTAGTGATGTACGTAATACATAGTCAAAATTAGACACATATGAAGTAACATTAGTTTTTTAGACGTAAAAAGTTAATTGGTAAATAAATTTTTGACTTTTGGCATATAAGTGTGGTCATTTGAGAAGTGAAATAGTGATATGAATAAATATATATATTTTTTAAATCAATAGAAAAATCCCCAGGTAATTTATCCTACGGATTTACTTAGAGATATTCTAGTGAAAATTTATGTAATGAATTTTATTATCTGGGAAATTATTTGGGGATTTTGTGCTGCGAATTTTGCTAGAAATTTATTCTTGGGGATTTACTTGCTATTACCTGGAGAAATGTATCGATGGGTATTTTATCTCTAGGTAAATCCGTAGGTATATGGAAAAATATATATATATTTTAAATCCATAGAAAATCCCTAAGTAATTTATCCTACGGATTTACGTAGAGATATTTTGGTAGAAATTTATGTAATGGATTTTATTACCTGAGAAATTATTTGGGAATTTTTTTCTGCGAATTTTGCTAGGGATTTAACTGCAAAATTATTACTTAAAAAATTATTGGGGGATTGTGTTGCTACAAATTTAGCTGAAATTATTTCTTGTGAATTTACCTACGAAATTATTACTTGGAAAATTATTGGAAAATTGTGTTGTGTTGACACCCAATTTTGACCTCCCGATACCCCTCTTAGACTGCTATTTTAGCAAAATTATTAATTTTAAATATTGATATTTTCTACACATTATCTTGATATCAAATAACGTGTCGCATTCATGATTTGAAAATATATGATTTATTTTTAAATTATTATTTTTTACATTATATAATATTTTACGTAATTTTGCTAATATTTATTAAATCATTTTCGCAATTATACATGCCCATAATTTACAAACATTGTCTATTGTTGTTGTTGTTACTACTATAATTATACATGCCCATAATTTAGTACTACTACTACTACTACTACTACGTCTTTCCTACATTTATTAAATAACAACCTAAATCAATTCAATTTGCCCAACTTATGTAATGTCTAACCTAATTCTTATTCAATTAATATCAATTTTAGTCATAATTGATATCTATTCGAGCTGAATAAACCTTAGCTCGACTCAATTTAAAAAATACTTGTAAAACTCACATGAACTGATTAAGCAGCTGAATATGATATCAAAGATGTATTTGAGTTGATCATCAATCTTAGTTTGACCCGTTATTTATATTGACAAATTAATGGTCATTAGTGATGGATAAGTAATTCAAGATTAACTAACACCTCTACCCAAATGCACGTAAAATAGGCGTTGTCGACATGACTGCTTCTTCACCTGCTTCAGCTAATCCATGATTTTACTATATTACCTCCTAATTTTGACCTCCCGATGCTCTCTAAGGCTTCTTTACCTAATTTTTACCTCTTGACGCTCTCTAAGACTACTATTTTATCAAAATTATTTAGTTTTAAATATTAATATTTTACACATTATTCTTGTATAATATAATTAACGACGTGTCGCATCCATGATTTAAAAATATACAAATTATTTTTTATTAATTTTTATCATTACTTTTTATAATTTATTAATTCAAATATAATATTTATTTATTTATTTATAATTTTATAATATTTATCATATGCACACTCACAATTTAAAAATACATTATTTAGTTTTTATTATTATTATTATTATTATTATTTATTTATTTTACTATAGTAATCACTCTTTTTATTATTTGTTTATTTAATTTTCTCAACTTATTTTTGCCAATTTCTGATAATTTTAGCCTAGATTTTGCCTACTTGAGTTTAATTTTAACTCTTCAATTCAATTATGGCCCAATTTTAAATATCTTGTAACTTTAAATCTCAGCCATAGATCAAATTAATCAATGGCTAAGATTGATTCTCCATCTCTTTCCTTTTTAAAATACCAAAAACCAAACCCTAACCATTTTTTACCTACAACAGCTGCTTTCTTCTCTCTCCCTACGCTCTTCTTTCTCTCTCTAAACTCCACCATTACAGTCGCCCATTTTTTCTTCTTCGGCTAACCGCGCCACCGACACCGTCGCTACTCCGACACCTCTCCTCTCCCTCACCCCATCGGCGACTCCACCAGTCGAGCTACATACACACAATTATATATCTATATATATTTGTCTGTGTATGGTTTGAAAACCCTAGATCCACTCCTAAATTCTTCTTCTTATAGGATGTGCTTGTTAATTAGGGTTTTGTTGGTACCAAACAAGGTAGGCCCCACACCGTCGAAGCAAATTCAACCGCCATCTTCTTCTACGGTGGCGGCAGCTGAAGAAGAAGCTATGAAGAGAAACACTGATTGTGTTTACTTTCTTGCTTCTCCTCTTACATGTAAAAAGGTATGGCTCTTACTTTTTTTTTAAAATTTTTTTATTAATAAATGTTTTTGTTTAATTGAGATTTAGAGTTAGTACTTGTTTTAGTGTGACATTTATAGAATTTTAAGGATTAGTTAGGATTGTTAGTTTGTTTAGAGATTTGTATGTATGTTATTAGCATAAAGATTAGCGAAAGATTTAGATAATTTGAGTTTCTTGGTTTTGGGATTCAATTTTTTAAATTAATATTTTAGTCCTTTTAGTGTGAGATTTAGAGAGTTTTAGGATTAGTTGGGATTAAGATTTGTTGTTTGTCGAATTTACTTAAGGAGGTTTGTTAGTTTGTTTAGTGATTTGTATGTTAATTAGTTTTTTTTTCAACTCCAGTCATTAAATTGATTGTAAGAATCATCAAACAGAGAATGTTTTTCAACGTCTTGAGCTGTCTAGTTTATTATGTGTTTGATTCTTGATACACCCAAATTACAACTCTCTTACGAGAGAGTAAGCGGTCGCCATAAACTATAGAACCCAACTGGGTTGGGTGTCGAAATCCCACAGGAAATACCATGTTCACTAAGTATTGTGACTGTTATTAGACAGTTGCTCTAAGGTTCTGAAATAAAAAAGGGATTTTGGAAATGTTAACAAAGTTCTTTTGTTTTTGTGCTACACAAAAATTCCAGCTACTGGGAGTAAATGTAGATGTAATTCCAATGAGAATGAATTAACTAGGGTTATGCTCACCAAGATATTCAAACAATTAGGGTTGTGAATTTTAATTCAAATTCTAACTTATCCATCCAATTGCAAGAATTATTGAATTCTAAAAATTACCCACATGTTTCTCAACCCAATGGGTATTTCACCCTTTACTTTTCTCTAACTTAAAGGATTCATGCATTATTCAATAACACTCTCATGAGGGTTGATCCTGTTAAGGCATCAACCTGTTAACCCAAATTCACGTGAATCACTTCTTTTCCCTACATCCACTTTCCTGTCAGACAAGTGGAATTTATGGGCTCACTTCTCAAGTTTTCAACCAAGAGATGTCATTAAAATGAAGAAAGATTCATGCAATTTTGATAGATGTTAGAACGCAAACCCATTCACAAACCCAAAATAGTTCTCTACATCAAGGCTCCCATAACCTTAGTTATGGGAGTTTAGCTACTCATGCCCATGTTAGAAATCAAGATTATTTTGGTGTTCATAAATAACTTTCGATGAGTACTTACAAAATTCACAATATTGTTCTCCCCAATCTTTGATGGAAAATCTGAAAACTGATAATCAAGACTCAATCTCTAGCTTCAAATCTCAATAAAAAAAATAAAAATCTTAATAGAGGAAAAAGTATGAAACTGAAGACAAAAGATGCCTACTAAACCCTAATACTTGGTATTTATACATTCCCAGCTAAAAGGATTTAAAATTCGAAATCATAAAATTCGCGTCCAAAGTGACGGCCAAATTGGTGGTCCGTCGCAAAAATGACGGCCCACTATTTGGCCCGTCGCTGCTGATCTGGGAAGGTCACTTTCTGGATAAAACTGACGGCCAACTTGGTGGTCCTTCGTAAGTCTGACGGTCCACCATTTGGTCCGTCCATGGGTCCTTCAGGGATCCAGTTTCTGGATGAACTTGATGGCCAACTTGGTGGTCCGTTGTAAGAATGACATTCTACTATTTGGTCCGTCGCTGAGTCCTTCGTGGAGCCTGGTTCTGGATAATGCTGACGGCCAACTTGGTGGTCCATCGCAAGACTGACGGTCTGTTATTTGGTCCGTCACTGCAGGACCTGAAGTCTTGTGTTCTGTTTAGGCCTGACGATCAAGTTGGTGATCCGTCGCAAGACTGAAGGTCCACCATTTTGACCGTCAGAATTGTTTTCTTGCCACTTTTCTGAGACTTTCTCTTCTGCTCAATCCTTTCCCTAAAACATTAAAACCAGTTTAAACGCAACCGTAGTTGCATGAAAACATACAACTTTCTCAAGAAAAAGATGCAAAATATTCCATTGAAAGCCGAAACATCGACACCCTCAACTTAAGATCATTGCTTATCCTCAGCAATTAACCATATCATAAAAAACAACCAACTAATGAATCACTTTGACGCAACCATTCACTCATATGAATTTCAACCAGCAGGTTCTACACCCACCATGATTATAATTCGGCACACACAAACATGGATGTCATGTCCCACAGCAAACAACAGAACTAAGCAGATTGAGTTTAGTAAGCTGGAGGCTTGGTGACACGCATCTCAAATTTTGAGTCGTGTTTTGACTTCTCAAGGTATTGTTTGTGTACAGCCTGAATTTCATTGTCTACTCTGTGAATCAAGGGCACACCAGTCTGTCTGCATAAAGCCGTGATTAAGCACAAAAATAGCAATGAACTGGAAATTTTATGGGCACTCACGAATATCTCATCTGCAATTATCTGTCCAAAGTCAATTTGAAGCCCTGAGATCAAGCTTACCACCAACACAGCTCTGTGTTTATCCTAGTTTCCATCCCCTTTTATTGGCGTTAACCTCAAATGAACAACACCCCACCAGAATTTAGCCTTAAAACTAAGGGAGTATTTTGTAATATGCTCCCGTGAGTTGGTCAACCAAGAGGGGTTACCATCCTCAGTCAAGAATGAAGCCACCCAAGGCCTTTGAGCGGAAGCGTTTCTCAATCTGTACTCAAGATCAGGCACAGCAAACGGGGCCTTGTACTCTGGTCCGAATAACATCCTATTGATTGTTCGGGCTGAAATATCAACAGTGACTCCTCGGACAGGTACAAACTCTCTTTTCGGAAAATTTATAATTGATGTCCCCTTTGGGCAATCCTGTTCTACCAGTACAAGATAATTTGCAAGGAATTCTCTTACCCAATTCGGTTGATAGGCTCCCGGTGGCTGGCTCATCCATGCTAGTCCATACTTATTGAAATGGCGTTCTAACTCAGGATATTCATATAAATCCTTTGTCACAATCTGATGCTCTTCTGAAAATGACCTTTTGATCCCTATTGCAGTGGGTGTTAACCCATCATAGAACTTCTCACGTGCTCGTTCTATCTGCCATATAATTTCCTCCCAAACTTAAGTATCCTTGCGTCTGACAACTTTAGCATCTTCAGGTTCAGTTTCTACATTCTCTACTTCATCTTGCCCTTCCACATTGGCATCCTCAGTTTCAACATCAGCCGGCTTAGGTGGGGTGGCATCAAGTGTGGCCTCATCTGAGCTCAAAATGGTACTGCTAGTACTATCTTCACTCTCTTCTTCAGGCTGGAAAAGTGGGAGAATTTCCCTTTCATATTGTCTGGTATTATATCCGGATGCGGGTTCGCCACCACCCTTTTGAGATCTTCCTCCTCTGTTTACTGGTAGTTTGGGAGCCATAACACCTGAAAAAGAGGTGAGAAATCAGTCCACAGTGAAGATCAATCAAATCAATGCATTTTATGACTTAACAGTCAAAATAGTGGTTCACCATTAGTGGGATGGTCCACCACTTTGGCCGTCGAGCCTTATCCAGTGTCCCAAAATTTTTATAACCTGTGACGGTAAAGTTGGTGGTCCGTTGCCAATCTGAAGGTCCATCATTTCAACCGTCGCACCCCCTTCTTTAGGTTTAGCTTTTAATTTGGCATATATTTGAGCATTTGTTGATCAACATTTAATAACCATAACACAATCAAGCACAACTTTTCACATTTTAATCATATAGGTTACTCAGATTTCACCTAAACAGATTATGCTCAAACTCCTATTTCAAAACCTTCAGTAATTCAAGGCAGTCGAATTATAACAAGATACTAATTTCTTTACAAAACAACTTGCCAAGCACAACCAACAGCTGAATGCGCCATTTAGAGAAAGAAGAATAAAATTATGCGCATAACTTTATTTTGTAAAGAGACAAGCTTGTAACTTTAGAGGACAAGACTAATTCAAACAATTCTTCAACTATGATCTCAACTCAATTGTGATGAAGAGACAAGAAGAGTGGATCTATTTAAATAGGAGAGAAAGAAGGAGACATAGAGTCCTAGAGGCAATAAGTTCCTTCGGATTCTTTGAACCCAAAGGAAGTTGAACAATTGAAGTATGTGAAGGGGTTACAATGTATGTAACCACCTTATTTAATTATTTTAAAACCTTTTTGGATCAACTATGGGCCATTTAACAAGGATTCAGAGTCAACTCGACCCGACCCAGACTTAGGGTTACAGTGACGCCAGACCCGATGGTCCGTCAGACTTTCAACAGTCCACCAGGACTGCCGTCGAAACTTACCAAGACCTAAGCACTTCTTCTTCGTAGCGACGGTCAATGGGACGGCCTACCGAGTTTTTTAAGGTCCACCAAAGTCACCATCATACCTTACCAGAACCCAAGCCATCTAGGTTGATTTTGACAGTCGATTCAACGGTCCACCAACTTTGGGATGGTTTACCACTTTAACCGTCAACTTAATCCAGTGAATGAATTTTTCTATTTGGTTACGATGGAGGAAATGGTGAATCATCATAGGGATGGTGGTCCACCAAATCAACCGTCACTTTTGTTCCAGTAGCTCAGTTTTTTACCCCTATTTTTAACTGTACCACTCCATATTTTTGCTGCAATTTTGGTCCTGCACACTTCACAAACACATAAAAAATGCACTAATAACAACAAACTTAATTTAATAAATGCTTTATAATAACACATTGTGTGTTGCCTCCCACTAGCGCCTGATTTATTATCGTGGCACAACTCAGTTATCTCGATTACTCAGACTTCATCGAGATAGACAGTAGCAATATTCGTTACCGAGTCCTTTGGACCGATATACAGTTTTACATGTTTCCCATTTACCTTGAAGATACTTCCATCTTCATTTTCAAGTTCCACTACTCTAGATGAGTAGACTTGACTCACTTTAAATGGGCCGGACCATTTCGATTTGAGCTTACCTGGAAACAGTTTGAGTCTGGAGTTGAATAGAAGCACCAAGTCACCTTTTTGAAACTCCTTTTTTTCAATTCTGCGATCATGGTATTTCTTCATTTGTTCCTTGTACATGTTGGCTCTCTCATATGCTCTGAGACAGAACTTATCCATCTCATTAATCTGCCCCAATCTCATATTTATTGCCTCATTCCAGTTCAAATTAAGACGATTAAGCATTCATAGTGCTTTATGCTCTAGCTCAATTAGCAAATGGCATGCCTTGTCATAAAACAATTGGTATGGCAACATGCCAATAGGTGTCTTGAAAGCTATTTGATATGCCTATAATGCATCGTCCAGCTTCCTAGACCACTCCTTACTGCTAGCATTCACAGTCTTGGCAAGGATAGCCTTGATTTCCTAATTGGAGATCTCCACTTGCCCACTTGTTTTTAGGTGATGTGGCATAGCTACCTTATGCTGCTTAACCCTATATTTTTCCAATACGGCTCGGAACATCTTGTTGTAAAAGTGTGATACTCCATCACTTATGATGGTACGTGGTACCCCAAAATGAGAGAAGATATTTCTCTTTAAAAATGCAACGGCCCGCTTTTCTTCATTAGCCGCCAGAGCTACAGCCTTAACCTATTTTGATACGTAGTCAACAAATATTCCAAATGAACTCACAAAAGGCCCCATGAAGTCTATGCCCCCCACATTAAATAATTCTACCTCCAACATTTTAGACATTGGCATCTCATGGTGCTTTGAGATGGACCCTTTCCTTTGACATCGGTCACATCCCTTCATGAACTCATAGGCATCCTTGAACAAATAGGGCCAATAGTAGCCACTCTGAAGCACTTTACATGTAGTCCGATCACCTGTGTGGTGACCTCCAACCGGGGAAGCATGGCTTGCTTCCAAAATACTCAGCATTTCTACTTCTGGGATACACCGTCTAATAATACCATCTGACATTGCCAAAAAAGATACGGCTCATCCCAGAAGTAATGGGTCACATCATGAAGAAACTTTTTCCTTCCATGAATGGAAAGATTTTTTGGTACCACCTCACTTACCATATAATTCGCGAAGTCAGCATACCAAGGCATTTTTTCGAGCACTGCAGCCAATACTTTCTCATCAGGAAAGTAATCATCAATCTAAAGCCCATCTTTTATTGCTTTCTCACCTTCGAGTCTGGATAAGTGATCAGCCACTTGATTCTCACATCCCCTACGATCCTTGACCTCGAAGTCAAATTCCTAAAGTAGCAGTACCCACCGGATTAACCTTGGTTTAGCGTCCTTCTTCGCCATTAGGTACCTCAAGGCAGCGAGGTCAGTGTGTACCACCACCTTGGTACCTAGAAAATATGCCAAAACTTCTTAAAAGCATACACCACTGCTAGAAGTTCCTGCTCTGTGACGATGTAGTTCTTCTGAGCTCCATTCAGTGCTTTGCTGGCATAATAAACTGGATGACATAATTTTTCTTTTTTTTTGCCTCAACACAGCTCCAAGGGAAACACCATTTGCATTACACATTATCTCAAACGATTTTGACCAGTCCGGTAAAACAATGATAGGGGCTTCAACCAGTTTCCTCTTGAGGCATTCAAATGCCTTAATGTAATCAGTGTCAAAGAAGAACTTAGTTTCCTTCTCTAAAAGTTTGCAAAGTGGATTTGCAATTTTAGAGAAGTCTTTTATAAACCTTCGGTAAAAGCCAGGATGTCCAAGGAAACTACGCACCCCTTTTATTGAGATGGAAGGTGGTAGCTGCTCAATAACCTCTACCATGGCTAGATCGACCTCTATCCCTTTTTCTAAAATTTTGTGCCCTAGAACAATGCCCTCCTTTACCATAAAATGGCATTTCTCCTAGTTAAGCATAATATTAAATTCCACACGCCTCTACAAAGCCTTACTCACGTTCTCCAGACACAGCTCAAATGAATCTCCAACCACAGAAAAATCATCCATGAACACCTCCAAGGTGTCCTCAACCATATCCAAAAAATAGACATCATACACCTTTGGAAAGTAGCGGGTGCATTACAAAACCCAAACGGCATCAGCTTGAATGGAAAAATGCCATACGGGCATGAAAACATCGTCTTCTCCTGATCTTTAGGAGCAATACAGATCTGATTGTAGCTCGAATATCCATCCAAAAAGCAATACCACCCCCTTTCTGCCAACCGATCAAGCATTTGATCCATGAAGGGCATTAGGAAGTGGTCCTTTAAAGTCCATGAATTTAGTTTGCGTTAGTCCATGAAAAATCTCCAACCAGTCATATGCCTGAGAGGAATCAACTCGTTCTTTTCATTTGCAACAACAGTTATGCCCCCTTTTTTGGGCACACATTGAACCGGGTTTACCCATTTACTATCGAAAATAGGATAACCCACTATTGCATCTAGCCATTTAATAATTTCCTTCTTAACCACCTCTTGCATTGGTGGGTTAAGTCGGTGGTGATGCTCAATAGTAAAAGTACATTCTTTCTCAAGTTGTATCTTATGAGTGCAGATGCCAGAAAGATTACCAATAATATCAGCAATAGTCCAGCCTATTGCTCTTTTGTATCTTTGCAGCACTGAAACAAGTGTTTCCACCTGCTGCTCACCCATTTTAGCTGTAATAATAACAGGTAGTGCATCCCCACTGCCTAGGAACGCATACCTCAAATGACTGGGTAACTCTTTCAGCTCCAGAACAGGTGGTTCTTCTATAAAGGGCTTAGCAGGTGGACTAGGACGATTTTCTAAGTCCAAGTCCAACTTTTTGGGAGTATATGAGTAAGACCCCATGCCCGTCAAGGCACAAACAGTCTCCCCATAATATTCTATACCATCCTAATCAAAATTCATCAATACTGCTGCCAGGGTTTCAACAATAAATTTCTCTTCTATCGACACTTCCTACTCCTCCTCATAATAGACATATACAATGGAAAACACACTCATTTTTTTCTGTTGCTTCATTGATTGGCACACATCAGATCGCACCACCTCATCATTCAGCCTGAATAAGATCTCATTAGCTCACAAATCAATTAACACACTTTTGATTGCGAGAAAAGGTCGACCCAAGATTATGGGCACCTCGAATCCACCTCACAATCTAAAATAATGAAATCCACAGGAAATATGAAACTAGTAACCTTTACCAACACATCATACAAAATACCAATAGGTCATTTGACCGACTTATCCGCTATTACAAGTCACATATTAGTTGGTGTGGGATCTCCCAAATCCAACTTTTGTAAACAGCTAGCGGCTTCAGGTTGATGCTAGCTCCCAGGTCGTATAGAGCTCTTGCAAAGTCAAGAGGTTCAATAGTGCATGGGATAGTAAATTCTCCCGGATCTGTCTTTTTCTTCACCAGAGACCTTGTAGAAATAGAACCACAATGATACAAATTGTCCATATGCTCAAAACTAACCGACTTCTTCTTTGTGACGAGGTCTTTCATGAACTTTGCGTACCCAAGCATTTGCTCTAATACCTCCACCAGTGGTAGATTAATCGTCAACTACTTCAGCATAGCCATGAATTTATTGAACTTTGTGTCATTGAATTTCTTCTTCAACCGATGAGAAAATATAGGAGGTGGCTTTGGAAGAGTGATAACCATCACTTCAACCTCCTTTCCCTTATTCTTCTTCAACTCATCAACCTGCTGACTGTTAGGTGGTGTGTCATCAATAACCTCATCTGATTTCCCAGACTCTACCAGATGATAAATTTGTGCTTCTTCAAACTCATCGACTACAATATTAACTGCAGGCTTACCCCAGGAGGGCCTGCCAATACCTTACCACTTCTAGTAGTGATAGCCATACAAGAGCCATTATTTTGCGGGTTCTAAATGGTGTTACTTGGCAATTTTCGAGTCTTCTTTTGATTCAAAGCTGCCGAGAGCTTACTCATTTGTTGCTCCAACTACTGATAGAGGTAGAGTGGGAGTTTATCAACTAACTCATAGAAGATAAATCGCTCTTCATGGTAGTCACTCCAGAGTTGGTAGCTTCAACTTTCTTTAATAATTTCTCCATAATATCCTCCATGGACATCTTTCTAGAGCTAGTTGTAACACTATCTCTACTTTCAAGAGGTACATATAGCCTACTTTTATCATTCTTACCTTTCCAATTTCCTTGCTCTCTATCCTTATAACCAGCCTTGTCGTAGTAGTTCCGACCTTGATTTCCTTGGATATTCCTTCGAAAACCCCCTTATTATTCAAATAGTTAGTCTCTTCTTCTGAATCAGAATCATCTCTACCATTAGCCGTAACAGCCTTCACCTTTTCAGTCTTTACAGATAATAGATGCATGGTCAACAGATCCATCTACGTCTTTAAGTGTGCCATATCTTGATCATATTTTTTCTCTTTCTTACATTGCTCTACAGTCATGCCAATAGACACAATAGGGCTTGCTACCACAGAATCCTTGGTATGCCAAGCTCTGCTTTGATTGGTCATCCGATCAAGCATCTTCGAGGCCTCCTAAAATGTGAGATCCATAAATGATCCCCCTACAACATTATCAACAACGGGCTTTGTAATAGAGTTCAAAGCCCAATAAAGAGTCTTCATCAGATGAATATCTGTCATATATGGTTCAAACACTGCGCCAGCTTCTTTTTGAATCTCTCTCATATCTCATGAAGGGCTTCGATTGGGAGTTGCCTAAAGTTTCTAATCTCATCCCTCAATTGCACCCTTCTGTAAGGTGGAAAAAACCTTTCTAGGAAAGCCTCTTTTAATTGCCTCTAGTTGGTTATGGAATCGGGCGTCAGCTTATTAGGTCATAATATTGCCTCCCCAGATAGAGACAATGGAAATAAATGCAGTCAGATGGCATTCTGTCCTACTCTTGAGTTATCAAAAGACTTGAAAATAGTGACAAAATTCACTAAATGCATATTAGGATCATCTCTCGGGAGTCCACCAAACAACCCCTTCAGATGAAGAAGTTGAATCATTGTACTGGTAATATTGAACTTTGCTCCTGGTGATAGAGGTGGAGGAATAATAGCTCCAGTGGCACCAACTCCGTCCATTCCATTTTCATCATTATTAAGATCAAATTGAACAGCTTGACGATCAAGTCTCGCCCTGAAAAGATGGTTTTTGTTCATATTTCTATTTATTAGTGCAACTATATTCTCTATACACCTTTGATTAGCAGGATCTAACAAGTCATCATCCCCTAAATCATCATCACCAGGGTTAGGATGACGTGCCTGCTGGCCATCATTCTGCTGATTTAGTTGAGCTCTAGCCAATGCGACTAGTCTCTCAGTATCTTGGGGTTCTGTTATCCTACCAATAAATAATGGTTTTGAATGTATTGGTAATAACGGTGTACCCGATTCATGCACTTGGAATACACAACAATTCCTCTGCACAAACAAAAACAATAAATGAAAGTAAAATTTTGGAAAACTTAACGAAAGGTCAATTAACAAACACAAACTTAATTGACAACCGTATTCCCCAACAATGGTACCAAAATTTGATACGCCCAAATTATAACTCTCTTGCTGTCAAATATAGAACCCAACTGGGTTGGGTGTCAAAATCCCACATGAAATACCACGTTCACTAAGTATTGTGGTTGTTATTAGACTATTGATCTAAGGTTCTGAAATTAAAAAAAAAGGGTTTTGGAAATATTAACAAAGTTCTTTATTTTTGTGTTACACAAAAAGTCCAGCTACTGAGAGTAAATGTAGATGTAATTCTAATGAGAATGAACTAACTATAGTTATGCTCACCAAGATGTTCAAACAATTGTTGTGAATTTTAATTCAAATTCTAACTTATGCATCCAATTGCAAGAATTATTGAATTCTAAAAATTACCCACATGTTTCTCAACCCAATGGGTATTTCACCCTTTAATTCTCTCGAACTTAAAGGATTCATACATTATTCAATAACACTCTCATGAGGGTTGTCCTGTTAAGGCATCAACCCCTTAACCCAAAGGGTAAACCTATGGAGTTTATGTGAATCACTTCCTTTTCCTACATCCACTTTTCTGTTAGACAAGTGGAATTTATAGGCTCACTTCTCAAGTTTGCAACCAAGAGATGTCATTAAAATGAAGAAAGATTCATGCAATTTTGATAGATGTTAAAAAGCACACCCATTCACAATCCCAAAATAGTTCTCTACATCAAGGCTCACATAACCCTAGTTATAAGAGTTTAGCTACTCATCCCCATGTCAGAAATTAAGATTATGTTGGTGTTCATAAATAACTTCTGAAGAGTACTTACAAAAGTCATAATATTGCTCTCCTTAATCTTTGATGGAAAATTTGAAAACTGATAATCAAGACTCAATCTGTAGCTTTAAATCTCAATTAAAAAAACAAAACTCTCAATAAAGGAAAAAGTATGAAACTGAAGACAAAAGATGCCTATTAAACCTTAATACTTGGTATTTATACATTCCCAGCTAAAAGTATTTGAAATTCAAAATCATAAAATTTGCATCCAAAGTGACGACCAAATTGTTGGTCCGTCGCAAGGTTAAAGGTCCATCATTTGGCCCATCGCTGTTGACCTGGGAAGGTCACTTTCTAGATAAGACTAACGGCCAACTTGGTGGTCCGTCGTAAGTCTGACGGTTCACCATTTGGTCCATCTATGAGTCCTTCAGGGATCCAGGTTTTGGATGAACTTGACGGCCAACTTGGTAGTCCGTCGTAAGAATGACGATCCACCATTTGGTCCGTCGCTGAGTCCTTTGTGGAGCCTGGTTTTGGATAATGTTGATGGCCAACTTGGTGGTCCATCGCAATACCGACGGTCCGTCATTTGGTCCGTCGCTATAGGACCTAAAGTCTTGGGTTCTGTTTAGGCCTGACGATCAAGTTGGTGATCCGTCTCAAGACTGACGGTCCACCATTTTGACCGTCAGAATTGTTTTCTTATCATTTTTCTGATACTTTCTCTTCAGCTCTTTCCTTGCCCTGAAACATTAAAACCAGCATTAAACGCAACCTTAGTTGCTTGAAAACATACAACTTTCTCAAGAAAAATATGCAAAATATTCCGTCGAAAGTCGAAACATCAATTCTCTTCTACATGTTTACTTGTATTTGGCATAACTATAATGTAACTGCAATAACCATAGTTGAAACTTGAAATAGACAATGTTTTACAAATTGCAAAGTCCATATTATTAATTTCGTTTAATGTTGTGACTCAATTCATTTAATGTTATGCGGCTATATTTTGAACTGATTTGGCATGATTGAAACTGTTTGCTTAATTGCTGTGAAATTTTGCTAAAGGAAGATTTTTCTCTTCTTACAATTTAGGTTTAGGTACTTGAAATGTGAACTTGTGTTTTGAATTTATTAAAGTGTGGTCACTTGAGTAGTTGATTAGAGACTCGAAAATATTTAAGTTTATGTTCTTGAAATGTGAACTTGTCAATTGAATTTACTAAATTTGGTTACTTGAGTAGTCAACTAGTGACTCGAAAATGTTTTAGTTTAGGTAGTTGAAATGTGAACTTGTCAATTGAATTTACTAAAGTGTGTCACTTGATTAGTTAATTAGTGACTCAAAAATGTTTAAGTTTAGATACTTGAAATGCAAACTTGTCAATTGAATTTACTAAAGTGTGGTCACTTGAGTATTGAATTAGTGACTCAAAAATATTTAGGTTTAGGTAGTTGAAATGTGAACTTGACAATTGAATTTACTAAAGTGGGTCACTTGAGCAGTTAATTAGTGACTCGAAAATATTTAAGTTTAGGTACTTGAAATGTGAACTTGTCAATTGAATTTACTAAAGTGTGGTCACTTGAGTATTGAATTAGTAACTCGAAAATATTTAGGTTTAGGTAGTTGAAATGTGAACTTGTCAATTGAATTTACTAAAGTGTGTCACTTGAGTAGTTAATTTGTGACTCAAAAATGTTTAAGTTTAGGTACTTGAAATGGGAACTTGTCAATTGAATTTACTAAAGTGTGGTCACTTGAGTATTCAATTAGTGACGCGAAAATATTTAAAGTGAATTAGTGAGTCAAAAATGTTTAAGTGTAGTTACTTGAAAGGTGGACTTGTATTTTGAATATAGTTAAGTGTGGTCACTAGAGAAGTGAGTTAGTGAGTCGAAAATATTTAAGTGTAGGTACTTGAAATGTGGACTTGTGTTTTGAATATTGTTAAGCGTGGTCACTAGAGAAGCGAGTTAGTGAGTCAAAAATGTTTAAGTGTAGGTACTTGAAATGTGGATTTGTGTTTTGAATTTAGTTAAGTGTGGTCACTTGAGAAGTGAGTTAGTGACTTGAAAATGTTTAAGTGTAGGTACTTGAAATGTGAACTTGTGTTTTGAATTTAGTTGAGGGTGGTCACTTGAGAAGTGTATTAGTGAGTCGAAAATGTTTAAGTGTAGTTACTTGAAAGGTGGACTTGTGTTTTGAATATAGTTAAGTGTGGTCACTTATGAAGTGAGTTAGTAACTTGAAAATGTTTAAGTGTAGGTACTTGAAATGTGAACTTGTGTTTTGAATTTAATTAAGTGTGGTCACTTGAAAAGTGCATTAGTGAGTTGAAAATGTTTAAGTGTAGTTACTTGAAAGGTGAACTTGTGTTTTGAATTAAGTTTTGTTTGGTAACTTGGGAATTGAATTAGTGACTTGAAAATGTTTAGATGTTAGGTACTTGAAATGTGAACTTTTCATTTTGAATTTAGTTTAGTTAGGTAACTTGTGAAGTGACTTAGTGACTTGAAATGTTTAAGTGTAGTTACTTGAATTATGGATTAGTGACTTTTGTTTTGAATTTAGGTACTTGAAATGTGAACTTACGTTTTGATTTTGGTAAAGTATGGTAATTTGAGAAGTGAGTTAGTGACTTCAAAATGTTTAAGTGTTGGTAGTTGAAACGTGAACTTTTCATTTTGAATTAAGTTTAGTTTGGTAACTTGTGAAGTGAATTAATGACTTGAAAATATTTAGGTGTAGGTATTTGAAATGTGAACTTTTGTGACTTGAACTAATTACTTGAATGTGATTGATTGTGTAAATGTAACCTGATTATAGTTGGATATATCAATGAAATATTGATAATAGAATGGTTAGGCTGAGAATGAAGATGCGGATGGTGAGCTATAGTTTTTAGTCTTTTGTATGTTTTATAGTTTGGATTTGGAACCTCTGATAAATTTTGTAAATAATTATATTTTTAATGTTTGTATTCTTATGGTGGTTGGTTGATTGTATATTAAATGATTGGTGGGCTGTATTGTAAATAATTTGATTTTTAATGTTTGTAAATGATTGGTGGACTATATTGTAAATAATTCGATTTTTAATGTTTGTATTTTGGAGATTTTTAATATTTAAAAAAAATTATCAAAAAAACCGACCACATGTGGTTGGTTTTTTTGAATTTTTTTACAAAAAACCAACCACATGAGGTCGGTTTTTATAAAATTAATTAATTAATTTTAAAAAAATCGACCACATTTTTTAAAAAAACCGACCACTTGTGGTCAGTTTATTTTGAATTTTTTTATTTTTAAAATCATTTTTT